>NW_024354499.1:15692622-15877350 GCF_902729225.1 Pteropus medius
TTTTTTTTTTTTTTTCCTTTTTCAAGATGTTTGCCAGTTGTTCTTGGAGCATTTTATAACTGCTGTAAATGAAGTCTGATGATTCCAACATCTGTGTCATTTTGGCACTGGTGTCTATTGAACATCTTTTCCAATGAAAGTTTAAATTTTCTTGGTTCTTTGTATGCCAAATAATTTCATATCCTGGACATTTTTATTTTATTTCAGTTTTCAATTACAGTTGACATATACTATTCTAGTTTCAGGTATACAACATAGTGATTAAACTTTTATTTTTAACTTACAAAGTGATCACCCAGATAAATCTAGTACCAACCTGACACCATATGTAGTTATTATAATATTATTGACTGCCCTCCCTATGCTGTACTTTACATCCCAGTGACTATTTTATAATTGCCAATTTATAGTTCTTAATCCCTTAACCTTTCTTACTCAGTCCTCCAAGCCCCCTCTCATCTGGCAACCATCACATCACGTTCTCTCTGTGAATTTGTTTCTGTTTTGTTTGTTCATTTATTTTGTTTGTTAGATTCTACATATAAGTGAAATCATATGATATTTGTCTTAAAATGTCTGACATATTTCACTTAGCATAATGCCCTCTAGGTCCATCCATGTTGTCCCAAATGGTAAGATTTCATTCTTTTTTTTATGGCCAAGTAATACTCCATTGTAGATATGTACTGCATCTTCTTTATCCCATCATCTATTGATGGACACTTAGATTTTCCCCCTAATATTGACTATTGTGAATAATGCTGCAATGAATATAGGGTTCATATATCTTTTCAGATTAGTATATTGAATTTTTTGGATAAATACCCAGAAGTGGGTCATAAGGTAGTTCTGTTTTTAATTTTTTAAATTAAAAAACTTTTCTGTAGTGGCTGCACCAATTTGAAATCCCATCATCAGTGCATGAGGGTTTTCTTTACATTCTCACCAACACTTGTTGGCTGTTGATTTTTGATGATAGCCATTCTGACCTGTGTGATATAATCTCTCATTGTGGTTTTAGTTTGCATTTCTCCGATGATTAGTGATGTTGAGTATCTTTTCATATGTTCGTTGGCTGTCTGTATGTCTTTGGAGAAATGTTTGTTCAGGTCTTCTGTTCTTTGTTTAATCAGACTGTTTTTTGCGGGGGAGGGGGGCGGTTTGTTTTTGCTATTAAGCTGTATGAGTTCCTTATATATTTTGGATATTAATCCCGTTTCAGATAACATCATTGGCAAATAATCTTCTTCCATTCAGTAGGTTGTCTTATTTTACTGATGGTTTCCTTAGCTGTGCAAAACTTTTTAGTTCGATGTAGTCCCATTTGTTTATTTTTTATTGCCTTTTTCTGAGGAGACATATTCAAAAAAATACTGAGTGATATTAAAGAATTTTTACTGCCTTTGTTTTCTAAGAGTTTTATGGTTTTGGGTCTTACATTTAAGTCTTTAATCTATATTGAGTTTATTCTTGTATATGGTGTAAGAAAGTGATCTAGTTTTATTTTTTTGCATGTTTCTTCCCAGTTTTCCCAGCACCATTTATTGAAGAGACTGTCTTTACTCTGTTGTATATTCTTGTTTTCTTTGTCATAGATTAATTGGTTTTTTTAATTGGGTTTATTTTTGGGTTCTCTATCCTTTTCCATTAATCTGTGTTACTATAGTCTTGTAGTATAGTATGGTAATCAGGTAGCAGGATATCTCCAGCTTTGTTCTTTCTCAAGATTGCTTTAGCTCTTCGGGGTCTTTTGTGTTTCCATATAAATTTTAGAATTATATTTTTAGTTCTATGAAAAGTGCCATTGGTATTTTGATAGGGATTACTTTGAATCTGTAGATTGCTTTGGATTGTATGGACATTTTAATGATGTTAATTCTATCCGAGAGCACGGTATATGCTTCCATTTATTTGTATCCTCTTCAGTTTCTTTCTTCAGTGTCTTACAGTTTTCTTAGTACAGGTCTTTTACTTGCTTGGTTAATTTATTTTTTGGTATTTTATTTTGTTTTGATGCAATTGAAAATGAGATTGTTTTCTTAATTTCTCTCATAGTTTGTTGTTAGTGTATAAAAATGCAACCAATTTCTGAATGTTAATTTTGTATCCTGCTGTTTTACTGAATTTATCAGTTCTAATAATTTTTTGGTGGGCTTTTTTAGGGTCCTCTCTATATAATACCACGTCATATGCAAATAATGAGTTTTACTACTTCTTTTCTGATTTGAATGGTCTTTATTTCTTTGTCTTGTCTGATTGCTTTGGCTAGAACTTCCAATAATACGTTGAATAGAAGTGGTGAAAGTGGACATTCTTGTCTTGCTCCTGATTTTAAAGAAAAAGCTTTGATGTTAGCTGTGGATTTGTCAGATATGGCCTCTATTATGTTGAAATATATTCCCTCTGTTCCTACTTTGTTCTGCGTTTTTGTCATAAATGGATGATGGATTTTCAAATGATTTTTTCGCATCTACTGATATGATTGTATGATTTTTATCCTTTGTTTATTTGGTATATCGTGTTAATTGATTTGCAGATATTGAACCAACCTTGCATCCCAGGAATAAATCTCACTTGATCTTGGTGTATGATCTTTTCTATGTGTTGATGAATTTGGTTTGCTAATATTTTATTGAGGGTTTTTACATCTATGTTCATCAGAGATATTAGCCTATAATTTTTTTTGTAATGTCTTTGGATTTGGAAGTCAGGTAATGCTGGCCTCATAAAATGAGGTTGGGAGCCTTCCCTCCTCTTGAATTTTTTGGAATAGTTTGAAAAGGATAGATGTTAATTCTTTAATGCTTGGTAAACTTCACCTGTGAAGTCATCTGGTTCAGGACTTTTGCTTGTTGAGAGTTTTTTGATTACTGATTTGGTTAGTTGTTATTGATCTGTTCAGATTCTGTTTCTTCCTCATTCAGTCTTGGAAGATTGAATGTTTCTAGAAATTTATTCATTTCTTCCAAGTTCTTCTATTTGTTGACATATAAATCTTTTTAAATAATCCTTTGTATTTCCGTGGTGCAGTTGTCACTTCTTTCATTTTTGATTTCATTTATTTTAGTTCTCTCTTTTTCTTGAAGAGTCTGCATAAAAGTTTATCAATTTTCTTTACCTTTTCAAAGAATGAGGTTTTGGTGTCATCAATCTTTTGTATTGTTTTTTTAAATTCTGTGTCATTTGTTTCCATTTTGATCTTTATTATTTTCTTTCTTCTGCTCACTTTGGCTATGTTTGTTGTTCTGTTTCTAGTTCCTTTAGGTGTCAGATTAGGTTGTTTATTTGAGCTCTTTCTTGTTTCTTGAGGTATGCCTGTATTGCTATGAATTTCCCTCATAGAACCACTTTGGCTGTGTCCCATAGATTTTTGCGTCATTGTGTTTTTATCATTTGTCTCAAGGTATTTTTTTATTTCTTTCTTGATATTGTTGTTAACCAATTCATTGTTTAGTAGCATGTTTTAGCCTCCATGTGTTTGTGTTTTTCAGTTTTCTTCTTGTAACTGATTTCTAGTTGCATACCTTTGTGATCGGAAAAGATGCTTGATATGATTTCAGTTTTCTTAAATTTATTGAGACATGTTTTGTGTCCTAATATGTGCTGTATCCTTGAAAATGTTCCATGTGCACTTGAAAAGAATGTAGATCTTGCTGCTTTTGGATGAAATGTGTATCCTGGACATTTTTGATGTTCTTTGATGAGACTCTAGTTTTTGTTTAAAATCTATGGAAAATATCAATGTTTTTGTTTTAGGCAATTGTCCTGGTGGTGGGTTCAGACTACGAGTTATAACCAGTTTTCTCTGAGTTGTAGTTTCAATGTCAGCTTTGTTTCCAAAGCCATTATAGAGTTATTCAGATATGTCTTGTTTGCGTGCCAACCACTGGCCATAATAGGACCTGGAAACTAGGTCTGTCCCTTAGTTCAGTTCTCAGAGTCTGTGGTATGCTGCTTAGGGTCAGACCCACGCATGTGCAGTTTGAAGATGAGCCCAGGAGTTCATAAACAACTTTAAGGGGTCACTTCCTGAGTTATTCCCTCTATGTGATTTTTCTCTTACTTTATGGTTCTCTGGGACTACTTTATTGGTCATCTGGCCAAAAAGCTGGGGCTTCATTTACCTTGTTTTCTGTACATGACTGTGTCTGTATCTAGGGCAGTGGAAGGGCAGAGAGCAAAGATACAATAGGAGTTTTTGCCCTCTTGGCACCACAGCTCCTCTAACTGAAGAGAAAGGATCCTCTCCTTCAGAATTTTACTTCACTTGCTGTGATAGGCAGATTTCTAAAAATATTCTCCCTAAATTCTTGTTCCCTGGTTATTCTATCAAATATTAATTGTGATACTGCGATGAAGGAATTTTGCAGGTACAATTAAGGTTACTAAGCAGTCGACCTTAAAATGGGAAGATTTTCTAGGTGGGCCCAATGTAATTAACATGAGCCTTTTAAAGCAGCAGAGGATGGTAGAAAGAGAAGGCAGAGAGAGTCATAGAGGAACGTCACCTGTTGTTGGCCTTGAAAATAGGGGGAGGGGCATGAATCAGGGAATGTAGGTGGCTTCTAAAAGCTGAGAACAATCTCCACTCTACAGCCAATAAGGAAATAGTAAACTCACCACCAGTTCTGTGACTTCTTCCTCAGTCCAGTTACTATTATTCATTTTTTAGTGTCCTCATATAGCTCTTCCATTCATTGTCCTTTTATAACTACATTCAATGGAAGAGACAGGATGGAGTGTGCTTACTTGATATTTCCCTGAACTGGGTAAGTTTATATTATTTTACTATGAAATGAATATTTGCTCTTTGTGTGGAGCATGGTAATCTCCAGTGATAATTTCTGCTATTACTTTAGTGTACATTCTTTCGGATTTTTTTCCTTAGCAGTTAAAAAAAATGGGGTCATAATTTTTTAGTGGTTGTTCATTTTCACCAAAGGCGTTAGGGAAATTTTTTCATGTTAGTAGATAGAGTAATGAACTTTACTTTCTAGTTGTGAATAGTAATATTAGAGTAATAGCGACTACCAATAATAGAGTGTGTTAATTTGCTAGGGCTGCTTTAACAAAGTACCACAGACTGGGTGGCTAAACAGATATTTATTTTCTCACAATTTTGGAAATTGGAGATTCGAGATCAAGGTGTTGGCACGGTTACTTTCTTCCGAGGTCTCCTTGGCTTGTAGATAGCCCTCTTCTCCCTGTACCCTATGGTATCTTAGCTTGGGCTGCCATTACGAAATACCATAGACTGGGTAGTTTAGACAAAAAAATTTTCTTAGAGTTCTTATGACTGGAAAGTGTAAGATCGAGGCCCTGGCCAATTCATTTCCTACTGAGAGTAGACAGCCTCCTTCCTGGCATGTCGTTCACTGTGTCCTTGCGTGGTAGTAGTGGTGGTGCTCTGGTGTTTCTCCCTTGTCAAGAGCACCAGACCTATTGGTTTCACCCCCACCCCAACCCCACCATGATTTCATTAAGCTTTATCACTTCCTTACACACTTTATTTCCAAATATAGTCACATTGGTAGTTAGGCCTTCAGTGTAGGAATTGGGGCCGGATTTGGGGGAATATAGTCCATTATACATGGTCTTCCCTCTGTACCTGTGACCTGATTTCCTGTTTTTTTTTTAAGGATACTGGTCCTATTGGATTAGTACCCACCCTAAAGATCTCATTTTAATTTAATGTGGTGTACTGGGAGTGAGGGCTTCACAGGAATTTTGAGAGGATACAGTTCACAAAATAGGGAGGTACTGTTGTTTTCTTAAGGAAGCTGAGGCTCAAAGATCTTGAATAACTTGGCCAAAATCACACAACTAGTAAAATATAGAACCAGGATTCAAACCCAGGTAGACTGGCCCCAGAGCCTACCTTTTTAACCACCTGGCTGTTTTCCCACTTCTTTCCTCTACCTTGGCACTGTAGTTGTTGGGATGTGCCATGCATTATTTAACTGGTCCTATGTTGAGCATATGGATTTTCACTTTTTTTTTTTCTGTTAGACAATGTTGCATTGAATATGCTTTTACAGGTATCACTGCACACCTCTGAAAATAATTGCTATTGTATAATGCCTAGAAATCAATTTATTCACAGAAATCATTATTAAATTTATATATTTTTACAAAATGCCCTCTAAGAAAGTACCTGTTTACTCTTCCAGCAATAGTCAACGAGAGCAATAAGTTTTAGAAAAGAATAGTGAAAAACTAATTTCTGTTAAAGGCTACAGATAAATTTGAATTGGGTACTTATTGGAGGTATCTCAGAGTGAAATGCAGGCCATTCTTTCTGTTAGATCGCATAAAAATCATATAAAGTGATATATCTTAATCAATTCATGAGTTATTTTCTTTTTTTTTTCAGAATTTTGATTCCGATATTAGCAGTGTAGGGATAGATGGCTGCTGGCAGGCAGACAGCCAAAGGCTTCTCAATGAAGTGATGGTGGAACACTTCTTTCGACAGGGAATGCTGGATGTGGCTGAGGAGCTCTGTCAGGTAAGTTTGTCAACTATGAAAAAATGAAAAAGAAATAAGGGAATTCCTTGGAGTTTTTGAGTCTTCTTCTAGCCATAGATTGTAGTATTTTAATTATCAGGGCTGACCTCATTTTACTAGGAAATCTTATTTTTAATTGGTGAAAATTATAATCCTAGAACTTTTTATTCAAGTTATTTCCATATTCCTGTCCCGTAACATTGGTCTCAAGTCCTCAATCAAGTTTTTCTTTTCATAGGGAAGGTTAGTATAGAAGAAGAAAAGGATAAAGAGATTTATGTTCATTTTTCTGTTCTGGCCCAACTTGTAGGATTTTGTTTTGTCAAATGAATTTCAAGCTAAAATTTACTTTAGTTGAGATCATTTTTCTTTTATTTCTGTTAGACATGAGCCTAGGGATCTCAGAACACTTTACCATTTGCCACCTAATATCATAATGGTAGCAGCTGCCGTGTATTGAGTATTTACCACAAGCCAAGCTCTGCCTTTATTCCTTACTTTAGTTCTGGGAGGTAGAAACTACTGTTTCCTTTCTGCAAATGAGGAATATGAGGTTTGGAGCAGTAACTTGCCCAAGGCCTTACAGGTTCTTAGTGAAGGAACTAGGATTGAGTCCAAAATTCATATATCTTCAAATTCTGTCCTGAGCTACCATGTGCTATTATATTTTCTGTTTAAGGATTGTTAGGATTAAGTAATTTAAAGCTAGTCTGTAAACAGAACCTCTAAGCCTCTCCTATTTTAAACAGATAAACTGTAACTTAGGTCTTTCTCTGTACCCATATGGGAATTGTATTTGTGCCCATATACCTGTCCTAAAGTAAATTGTGTCATTTAGGGTTAAGTTTGCTTATAAGTAAGAAAGACCCAAAATACCAGTGGCTTAAACAAAAATGAAGTTTATTTCTCTTGAATAGAAATAGGAGATAGTAAGTCTTCCACAGCATATATAGTAGTTATGCTCCATGAGCTCTTAGGAACCTAGGTTTCTTATAGCTCTGCTATTTCTAAGGTGTCCCCTGTCCTTATGGTCTAGGATACCAGCGAAAACTATATACATTTTGGTATTCCAGGAAGGGACAAAAAAGAATACATGCTTATATTTCATTGACCATGACTTAAATCTTGCAGTCATACCCAGCTTTATTCTATATGGTTAGATGCCCATCTAAAATTTGGGGATTCCACAACTAAGGAAAAGAGGGAAGAATGATAATAGGGCTTGATCATCTGTCTGTGCCATAGAAATACATGTTAAAAAGAAATTTTTAATGGATTGTTCCATATTTAATTTAGAATGTTTTTATTTATCTCTTTACTCCAATTACTTCTAACAAAAGCTTTTTTGTTTTTGTTTTTGTTTTTTAATTTTTTTAGGAATCTGGTCTTTCCGTAGACCCCAGTCAGAAAGAACCATTTGTGGAGTTAAATCGAATATTAGAAGCATTAAAAGTCAGAGTTCTGAGACCTGCTCTGGAGTGAGTTACTGAGTTTATTTTCTTTTGAATACTTTGAGAAAACACTATATAAAAAAAACTTAATTAGAAAACTCATTAGAGATTTTGAGATTTTGAGATAAATATATCTTGCCTTCAGAGAAATAAAGGAAAAATTATTTTTTTCAGCTAAGCGAATATGGTAGATGTGTAATATGAGAAATGATTAGAGTTTACTTCATTTATTAATTGGTCTGAATTCCCATGAGAAAAAAGGTTTCCTTTGTTTAGATACATACCATCACTTTGGCATTATAACTGAAGTACTGTTGTTCACGCAGGCTGAGTTTGATATTTATACTTCCATAATGTGTTGGGTTCTGTGTTCATATTCTGAAAAACAATTTAATTGGTTATTGGAACTAAGTGGTATGTATAAAGAGATCAAATACTGTTATGATGGAGTTCTATTCTAATTACCATTGTAAAATTTAATGAACTTGTCATTGATAGGAATTATCTTAAATTACTGAGTAACCTATGATAAATATCATCCTAGAGCAGAAACAGCAAAATTTTTTATAAAGAGCCAGGTAGTGAATATTTTAGGATTTGCAATCCACACAGGTCTCCATTGCATATTCTTTTTTGCTTTTTACAACCTTTAAAATTGTGAAAAACCATCTTGGTCATCTGGCATACAAAATAGGTAGTAAGCTATATTTGGCCCTTGGCCATAGTTTGCCAACCCCTGTCCTAGAGTTTTCTAATGTGAGGATAACTAGGTTATTTGTTTGAAAAGAAAAGAAAATCTCAAAATATAAAAGGAAGAAACTGGATGATAGAAACAGTGATACTGTTGTGAGAGCATAGCCTTAAAATCCTGGTATTTTAAAATTGGCAGTTATTGAGATCATCATTATCAGGAAAAATATATTGGGAAGATCCTCGTTGATTTTTATAAAATGCACATTTTTTTCTTCCACTAACCTCTAACTTATTTAATTCTTATAGGTTAGTTTTCTGTTTCTTATAACTTCTCAGTTCTTAGAAATTTTTGTAGAGTTCTAAAATCAGCCCAAATGAATAGATAGAGATGGATTATTCCTATGTAAATTTATAAATTCCTGTATAAATTATAAATATGAGGTAAGTAGGTACTATATTTTTAATTATAGATGCCACTTAAACAGTACTTTTGTGTGTGATGCATAGTGCCTTTATAGGTTTTTTTGGTCTGTTTTTCATGTTTTTTTTTAAGCAGATTTTAGATTGTGACACATTTGGAAGATTAAATTCAAGCAAATACCTCTAACATCTTTTAAATAAAGTATGGCAAACACTTCTATTTTTATATTCCATATAGATTAAACATCTGTAAAGGGGAGTGAGGGAGCCTAAATAAAAGTATAATGTGTTTCCCAGTTGATTCATAGTGATTTGGAAATAATATTCGAGTTATTCAAGGTAGTATCCATTTATCCATTAATTTTTCAGGTTTTCCATCAAACTTTATTGAATGCTTACTATATACCAGAGACTGTGCTGAGTATTTGGACCACCTCAGCACTCAAAGTACTCTAGGCTTTTTCCTTTTGGGATGAAGGAAATTTTTAAGACTCTTTTAACTTTGTTTCTTTTCTGTAAGATTCAAATTTCTTAATGATGAATATATCATACATGTCAGTTATTTCCGTAAAGATTTTCTGTTATTTGTACCCTCAAGCAGTGCATTTCAGGCAAAGGGAGGACATCTTTTATCCAATTGGTAGTTAACAGTGGTCATTATTATACAGTAAAAATTTTCTCATTTCACTTTTCTGGGATTATTGCCATGTTAAATATCAGCATAGGGAATTAGTGGTAATTATAGTTTTTAGTAATTATTATGTGCCTGACATTGTTCTAAACACTTTGCATGTATTAACATGTATTTTAACATGTATATTTTACCATGTATTTTACATGTATTTATAATCTTCATAATAATGCTATGAAGTAAGTATTCATTTTATGAGGAGGAATTGAGGCCTGGAAGATGCTCCATGAAAAAGGATATGGAATCAAAAGGTTATGTGAGAAATGTTTCAAATATTTCCTTAATACTTTCCACTTAGAGATTTACTTTAGTGTATAGATGGACCATCAACAATCCTACAGTAAAGAAACTTATTTACCTTTGTAAAACTTAGTGTTTCCCATGCACATTTGACCTTGTTCCCACCCCACTCTCATAGCACCTATTAAAACCCACAAAATTGGAGTTCTAGAGAACAAGTTTAAGAGAAATGATAGTTTAATAGACATCCCATTTCAACAACTCAGACTTTCCCAATTCTTGCCTATTACTGGTGAATGCAAGTACATGTTTTCAGCATCTTTTATGGGCAGGCTATAGAAAATACACTCTCTTCAACTTGTAGAATAAGTTGAAAAATATAGAACATAGGTTTAGGGGTTTCTGATTTAGATACAACGGGGAAAAGAATCTTTCAGTGACATCTTCTGTTTGTGCATCGTGAAGGAAGCATGGAGCCACCCATGAGGGGAAAGAGGGAGGTGAGAGGCTACACCAGTTCCTCTAGGCAGCCTAGGCAATTGAGGAGACAGATGCCAGCCAAAAAAAAAAAAAAAATTGATCTGAACAGAGGCCATAGGAGGACTAGATGAGAAAGAAGTCTGGAGAGCATTAGCTCATAATTGCACATGATGAGACAATGGAAAAGAGGGCAGGAAAGAATGGTGATATGGCAGAGAGAAGTGGCAGAAGAACAGCTAATTATATATACAGACCTAGTCATGGCCGTACTGAGTTTGTGTACAGCTTTTTCTCTTCATCCAGATTATTTAATCTGTATTTTAAAATTTCTTTTGGCACCTAGCATAGTTTTTATTTCATAGTAGGCATTCAGTAAATGCTGGAATAGTTTGAAGGAGAACTTTGAACAAATAGGACCTCCTCTTTCATATGGCAGATAGAAGCAACACCAAAATAACTATAGATGCTCCTCAACTTTCAGTGACGTTACGTCCCAATAAACCCATCATAAGTCAAAATGTTGTAAATCGAAAATGCATTTAATACCCATAATATACCAGACATCATAGCTTAGCCTTGCCTACCTTAAAACATACTCAGAACACTTACGTTTCATCAGTCTACAGTTGGGCAAAATCATCTCATTTGCTGCTGCCAGCATCATGAGAGTGTATTGTACCACATGTCGCTAGCCCAGAAAAGATCAAAATTCAAGAATCAAAGTATAGTTTTTACTGAATGCAGATCACTTTTGCACCATCATAAAGTGAAAGAAATCTGAATTCAGACCATCATAAGTCAGAGACCGTTTGTGGTATCAGCAAGAGAAGAACAGTAATTTAATACAAAGAGATGGATAGGTATTAGAAAAATAGAAATTGGCCTTGTAACTTGTGCCAGCATCTTGAAAGAAAGTGCTTGCCTTTAGGGGAAGCCACTTGGTTGCTTTTCTAAAGGTGCTTCAAAGAGTAATATTACATTGATGGATTTGCCACAGTCCAGGACCTGACTTTCAGCCTTGCAGATTTAGGAACCTTGTTTTTTCAACACCCAGAGCAGGCCTAGGGGCCTCATAGCACTTTAGAATTTGCAAAGCCTTAGTACAGTGCCATAAGGGAACAGAATGGTTATAAGAAAGAGAGAAGTTACAGGATTTTTTGCAGAAGAGAGAAAAAAATATTAGTTTAGACCACAGAAACGTGTTAGATTGAATAGACCATGAACAATTTGAGGCAGACTGTTGAATTAGAGAGGTCTCCATCTCGAAGCCTAGTGTAGATAAGGCTAGAAATAAAACAAACAAACAAACAAACAAAACCACAGTGAGATGAACTTGCCATTGTGGTTTCTTTGTATTGTGAGTGAATAGTAGTTCTAAGGAGAAGAAAATGCTTCTCTAGTATCTTGTAGTATCAGTGAATAAAACCCAGTTTATAAGCAGAGAAAGGTCTTAGAAAATGAAAATGAAGAAAGCAAGCCAAAGTATCTGATCATAGAGCCTTGACTACTGCTGGAAATCAGAATGACTGTGATTAAACAGTTTCTGGTGTCTTGGTTTTCTGTAGATGGGCAGTCTTTCATTTTTTAATAGCTACATAGAACCAGAGAAGACGGAGGTTCTGATAGATGTACCATTGAATAAAAGGAATCAAGGTTTGAATAAGTTGGATTTTTTTTCACAGAGTTTAAGTTTTTGTTGTCGTTGTTTTATTTGGGTTCTTAATTCTGAAAAGGCAGAAGTGATTAGTTGAGGGATACATTTTTAACTCACTGTGCCTGTGCACTAAGTCTGGTAGAGAAAGACCTATTCTATTAAAAAGAAGCTAATTGAAAATGGAAAGAGGTGCCTGATGGAAAAGATACAGAAGAGAAAATAACACAATGGGATATAAAGGCCAAAAGGGAAGAAATATTTGGGGTGATAATACCATTTTCTGTTGTCTGTTTTATGTTTGTTGCTGGCAAAGTTTATATGAAGTTCTAAGACAGTAAGTATTCCTCAGGAGGAAGCATAGACATAGCTGTACTTTATCTAGATATATCCTCACCAAGGAATTGAGTGGGCAAGCCCTAACTACAGAGATATTGAGAATCTTTGTAAAAAGAAAGGGAAAATTGAAAAAAGGCTATAAGATCAGGAGGGGGAACTAAGAGGAAAGACTGGTGTTTGCACTTATAAAATACTAAGGTATTATTATGTTTATAATAGGTAGGAAGCTAGCAGTAAATAAGGCAATGTCATATTTAAGTACTTCATTAAAAATTACCAGTCAGTAGAACTTCTCTGTCCAGTATGGTGGCCACTGCCACATGTAGCTATTGGGCACTCTTACCAAGCTGCATTACTGAGAACCTGATGTAAAGTTGGAAGTGTGTATGTTGTGTTTTTAAGTAGATTCTACATGTGTAATATAACAGTTTGTATGGTTTCTTAATTACCACGTTAAGAAGGATAAAGATGCATACCAGTTCTGAGGTGAGTAAAATGTTAGTAGATCTAGTGATGAACTCAACCCATATCTGAGAAATTATCTTTTGAAAATATCTCGTAAAGCAAAGTTATAGGGTTCTTAAATAACATTTTTGACTAAACTTTGATATTTGTTCCTTTTGGCATTCTCTCAATTTTTTAAGCACCTGATTCAGTCACCAATAATGTTCAGCCAAGTCCACACCTATGGAGTAAATAAGTGTCATCTATTTTAGTGAACTTCAACTTTTACCCCCTCAGAATATAGCCCAGCCCTAAAGGAGACTAGAAAAAAGATATTCAGAAGCTTTTAAAAGTGTTGTGAAAGGTTGTAGTGGAGTATTTTTTACAGCTTTATTGAAATATAATAGACAGTTAGTTGCTCATATTTATAGTGTACAATTCAATGAGTTTTTTCAACTGTAGTTGGCATACAATAATATATTAGTTCTAGTTGTACAGCTTGGTGATTATAAATCTATATAACTCATAAATTGATCACCCCACTAAATCTAGTACCCCTCTTCCCCCTTAGATATTTATTACAACATTGTTGACCACACTTAATGCTGCACTTTATATCTCCATGACTATTTTGTAACTATCCATTTGTACTTCTTAATCCCTTTGTCCTTTTTCACTGTCTCCCCCAACCCTCCTCCCATTTAGTAGTCCTCAAAATGTTTTCTGTATCTGAGTCTGTTTCCGTTGTTATTTTGTTCTTTAGATTCCACGTGTACATGAAATCACTTTATTCAGTGCAGTACTCTCTAGGTCCATCATGCAATGTCTTTTTCCATCCCCTTACTTTTAGTCTGTGTTTGCCTTTTATTCTAAAGTGAGTTTCTCGTAGGCAGCATATTTAAGGGTCTTGTTTTCTTATCCATTCAGCCACCTTTTGGTTGGAGCACTTAATTCTTTTCCATTTGTGGGACTCGTTGATAGGTATATAGTTATTACCATTCTTTATTCATGTTTTTGGTACATGTTTTTTCTTCTTAAAGAAGTTTCTCAAACATTTCCTGTAAAACTGTTGGTGATGAGCTTGGTGGTGATAAACTCCTGTAGCTTTTGATCTGGGAAGCTCTTTATCTGTCTTTTGATTCTAAATGATAGCTTTGCTGGGTAGAGTTATATTGGTTGTAGGTCTTGAGTTTTCATTGCTTTGAGTATTTTGTGCTAAGCCCTTCTGTCCTGCAAAGTTTCTTTTGAGAAATCAGCTGCCAGTCTTATGGGTGCTCTTTTGTAGGTAACTAACTGCTTTTCTCTTGCTGCTTTTAAGATTCTCTCTTTGTATTTAACATTTTAATTATGATGCGTCTTGCTGTGGGCCTCTTTGGGTTCATCTTTTTTGGGACTCGGGCTTCCTAGGGTTGTATGTTTTCCTTCACCAGGTTAAGAAAATTTTCCATCATTATTTCTTCAGATAGGTTTTTAAGTTCTTGCTCTCTTCTTCTTCAAGTACCCCTATGATGCGGATGTCGTTACATTTATATTTGTCCCATAAACTCCTTAAATTATTTTTGGATTTTTTTTTCCTTGCTGTTCTCATTGGGTGTCCCTCCACTACCTTATCCTTTATAACAGTGATTCCATCCTCCCCTTCCTCTACTCTCTTGATTTCCTCTACTCTTCATCTCAGATATTATATTCTTCGTTTCTGACTGGTTCCATTTTATCATTTCCATTTTCATTTTTATGGGATTTTTTTTATCTCTTTATTAAAGTTCTCACTGAGTTTATCTAACTTCCCCTAAGTTCATTGAGTATCCTTATAACTAGTGTTTTGAACTCTGCATCTGGTAGATTACTTGACCCCCATTTTTCCTGGAGCTCTGTTCTTTTCTTTCATATGGAACCTTCTTTTTCCCCCCCATTTTGGCTGCCTTTTTGTGTCTCTTTCTATATACTAAACAAAATTCCTAAATCTCCTGGTCTTATTAGCATTGCTTTGTGTAGTAGGTGTCCAGTGGCACAGTCCTGAGTGAGAGGGATTCAACTGCAGCCTGTGCCCTTTTCAGGGCCACCTGGTAAGAGTCAGCAGCAGTCCACAGGGGCTGTGCTTATAGTTGCCTCAAGAGGCTATGTCAGAAACCAAGGCCAGCTGCTACCAGTTGGGGCTTGGAGCTACTCAGCAAAGGGCACAGGACTCACTGAGGACACAACTGGATGTGACTTTGGTGGGGCCGCGGGTTGGAGGTAGAGTTTCAGGGAATCTTGTAGGCGGAGCGCCCTCTCTTATCCAGTTTGCTGTGTCTTGCACATCGGGAGTGGGGAGTGTTCAACAGAAGAGCAATAGATATCACTAGCACTTCTGCCTGGGAGAAAGCCTTGCTTTCAGCCCATGCTCCAACAACTCAGTATCCCCCTGTAAGAACCTGGTGCCCCTGAGCAAATGACCTTAGCACTGGTGCTCAGAGCAAGTGGGTCTGTCACCGCGAAAAGTCCACTCATGGACACAGCCCTTTTAGAGTTGTCTGCAAATGCCAGCTTCTGTCCCTCTCAGCTGCTCAGGACTGGGCAGCATTGTATTTTTACCCCCTCCTACCTCCTACTGTTGCAGGGTGATTTTTTATTTCTCTCCTAGTTGTAGGGCTTCTGTTCATCTAGACCTCAGGCGATTCTGCTTGCTGTTTGCTCCGTGTTTCTGTCACAACTTTAATGTGGTCGCAAGAAGGGATGAGCAAAGTACCTCTATCATCTACGCCATTTTGCCTCGTCTCTGCAAGAGGCACTTTTTATTTCGTTATTACCAGAAATAGACAACAACAAAGACTGGCGAAATTGTGAGAGGAGAGAGATAAAAAAACTAATTCAGTCAGTTAGGTTTCTGGAAGAGAACAGCTAACTCCGAAGATGGAATCTTGTTTTGATTATTTTTGGAATAATATGGATATTCTAAATATGAGGTTAACAATGTGCCAAGTCTTTTCAGAGACCCAAGAATTAGGATAATTAATGCTTGATTTTTCTGTGTGACAGTTGTATAAATGTGGGTTGCTTCTAAGTAAGTAGTTTTGTTTCAGGGTGTTTTTATGGAAGAGGCCCAAAAGGTCTGGAGGATCCAGTGGCGGTAAACAGAGATGATCGTGACATTGGTGACTTTACTGGGTGTCATTTTTTTTGCCTACAGTGCTTCTCTAAACAAGGAATAGTTCAAAAGTCGACAGTAGTCTCATAGCCTTAGATTAGGGAGTAGAATTTATTTCTAAAAGTCGCAGTAAAGTTATAACTTAACTGAATGTTTAGTTAGCTTGCTGGTTGTAGTATAGTGGTGGTTGGTTTTTTTAAAAATTAAAAATCAAACGTTTTCTGCTAGAAATGCCATTATCCAGAATACAGAACTCTGTACCCTAATATGTCTGTTTTTTTCTCTTTCTGGTCATATACTTCTACTGCTTTGTAAGACAGTGGGTTAAGTTTTTGGTGCTGATTATATTTTTGTGCTTTTGTAGTTCTGTGTGCTTGGTAGGTTTGGATTTGGTTTTTATGAGGTTAATTAAGGCAGTGACTATCTTCTATCCTATTTCTGCTCCATAAATCAATATCCTTAAAAGACCAGAAACTCCTACCAAATACATTGTGCGATGAGCCATGTGAGAGGTTCAGATAAGGAACATCTAAAGTTCAGTGCATGGTGCGATTATTAGGAAAATTGTAGACAATGTGGTAATTGAACCTGGGCCTTGAATTTTTCAACTCTATTCTCAGCTACTCAATTTGTGTCTGTACTGTTGCAAAAATTAACTAGCACCTATGTTAGGAGAAAGTCTTCTAATTTCATAGCGGGAACAAGCAAGTCTTCTATCTGGACTGGCTTTAGTTCACCTGGACACATCACTATTGATGGTAATGTTAGTTTCTAGATCAGATTATTTGAATATGTTTGCATGTTTTTCTTGGCCTATACCTTTCTCTACTTCCATTCTATTCTCAGTGGGCCTATTTTCTTCCTTTAATTCTTCATATCACATAACAAATGCCTTTAATTTATCCTGTTGGCCAGCCACTGCTTTTTTCACCTAGTGGCGGCATAATTTCCCCTCCTGACATAAACCCCTGGGTTTTCCAGCCGAGCCCTTCCTCATCAAAAAAAAAAAAAAAAAGAGTGGAGGGGCAGAGATTTTGGTGAAAAATACAAAACTAATCTTTTCTTTCTAATTCTTTGAGTTTCATGAAAATAGACCATGGACACCCTGACTCGCTCGGTTCCTCAAATTTATGTTTTTCTTTGTTGTACCACTGTGAGCCTTCCTTGTCTTTATAAAGTAACCTCTTGCCTCTAAGATCCCTGTGTTCTTCTCTTCTGTTGAATCTCTGGGCAGTCCTGTCTGCACAATTCCAATGTGCCCAAATTTCATTTACCAAAGTTTAGTTAACACCAGTTCCCCAATGACACAGTTCAAATTTCAATTACCGTGATACATTAATTGTGAATAATTGCATAAAATACAAACTTCTCTGTGCCAACTCTTCAGTCCACGCATCACAATATAAATAATAGTTGTGCATCATGATCACATCACTTCTTTCAAAGTCTGTCAGTGATTAGTCACTGTGTATCACTCATTCACCCTCAGACGGCAAGTATGTAGTTGTGTTGGCTCCTCATCTCCCCATGATAAACCCATGTGACATATTACTGAAATGGAATAATTGAAAGAGAGGGACTTGGTCAGCAAAGTTGAATTGCTAGAAGTGTAATTGAGTGTGATTAAAAAACTTGAAAATGATGACAGCAAAGTGAAGCTAGGATGAGACCTAGGTCTACATGAAACCATGATACGAAGCATACTGAAAAAGTTTTATGAATATGAAAACCAAGTAAAGTTGCTTCAGCACCCTTAATTTAAATTGTACTGGGAACACAAAGCTCCTTATGGTTTAAATGATGGAATGTTTACTTCTACTTTGGATTGAAGACAAAAAAAAAAAATGCTCCATCAGTTTGGCTAACATTCAGGCCAAAATGTGATGAAGTTGCCTCATTGAAACAAAACAGTAATTGTAAGGAGACTGAAGAACTTTCCTGCCAATAAAAAATGGTTTCATCATTTCAAAAGTCATCATGAATTGACTAATGTTAAATTATCTGTGGGGGATGCTAGTGTGGATAAGAATGCTGCTGTGAAATTTGTACCCAGATCCAAAGATTAGTTAAGGAGGATGTTCCAGTGATTGTCATGGAAGGCAACCCCATCAGGAACTTATACAACAAAAGATGTAGGATCATGAAGTTGTCATAAAGGAGGTAAAGCTATATGAACTTTCTTATTAGGAGGCAACACATAGTGACTTTAAAAGCTATGCTTATCTGGCCAGTTAATTGTAGCCAAGGAATTGAGGTCAAGAAAATACAAATGGTGATTGCCTAGGTACAGTCCTGGGAGTATGAGGGAGAGGTCCTATCAGGCAAGGATTTCACCTTAATATATAAATGTGCTTACATGTTTGGAGGGTAAAACTGGGAAATAGCATCCTTAATTTAGAAAATGACTTTTTGCCAGGGAGGGAAAAGCTTAGAAATAGTTATTCTAATCCCTCGCCTTGTGATATTTAGGCTTAGTATAATATTCAGAAGTGAAATGAATATAACATTGTTTCAGAATGGAATGACAAAATATATGACTAAGAAACATGTGAAAACTTGTATTCTATGAATCTGAGTTTTTGCATTCTCCCTTTACTGCCTCAGCTACTTTTTGTAATGGGTATCATTTACTTTTCTAAAAATTTCTTGGTGGGGGGAACAGGAAGTTGCAATGCCAATTTTTTATGATTATTAGCCTTGTTTATAACAAATTGAAAATGTATAAAAATAAATTCAAGTAGTATATTAAGGAATTGTCTAAATAAACACCTCTCCAAGTTTAAAAAAATGGGGCATATATGTTTAAAACTTGAAAAGCTTGGATTACTTTTAAGAAATGTAATTTGCAATTACCGTTAGCTTTTTGATGAAAAAGGGAAATAAAGTTTTGTTTACTTTAGCATTACCTTAAAAATTTATTACCTTTTTAAATGTAAAAGTAATATGTTTTTATTATAGAAAACTTGGGAAACATAGGACACACAGACTATTTTAAAAATCACTGTCATCTGGATTGCTGTTAGCTACTGTTCGTTGGTATATCCTCCTGGTTGTTTAAGTCCCCTGGTGCTCCTCCAGTAGTTGCTGTTCTGATTAATCATAGCCCATGCTGTAGTGGCTGATAAGTAATGCATGAAGTCCAACTTTCTGGGAGTTATTACTGTTAAAAATGTTGGTGACCAGAGTTACTTTTTTCTATATATCACACCTTCCCCCACCCCCGCCCTTTAACATTATATCATGAACATTTGCCTATGACAATGAAATAGATTGTTTTCTTTTGTGAATTGCCCACTTGTAGACTTTGCCCTTTTTCTGCTGGATTTCATCGTTTACTAAAATTCGTAGCTAGTCTATTAACTCCCTTCTTTGACTTTAGAAACTTTTACCCATATACCGCATATCAAAAGCGGAAAAAAAGGTTTCTTGCCTCTTTTATTTGTTAGTAGGGAAACATAGTTAAGCTTTTATGAGTGAGAGGGGGTGGGATAAATTTTAGGTAAATGACCTGATTTAAATGCACTCCTTGGATTTGGAAGTCAAGAAGGTGACTGATAGACTAGAGACTGCCAGAAGCACAGTACTTTTGATACTGACGATTGGTGCTGGGCAGTCACAAAAGATAGCTGCTGGAAGTACCTTGTTGGTGTCAGAGGATTTATCAGACCTGATGTTGCAGCTTGACTGCATTCATCTTAGTGCCAGGCAAGGATCCAAGGCTTACTTAAATATAAGTATTTCCAAGATCTGGGTAATCGATGTTTTTAAAAATCATTTTGATTTTGAGGTCAGAGAAGCTTCATGATTTGACTCAAAATATGGATGCGTCAACAAGCTGAAGAATATTCATATGCACGTGCAGCCCTTTTCAGGAATGATAGGATCCAGTGAAAGTGTAACTCTGTAAAGTCTAATTTCAGTCAGCTGATTCATTGTGAATAATTTGAAGCATTTTGCTCTTACAGTTGTAGTTACTCAGACTTTTATTCACACCCAGTTCAGATTTCAGTGGTTCTGGCAAACTGGGTTAGGTAGGGAATATTTGTCCAACTAAAGGTCAGATTAAAGAAGAATGTGATACTAACAGCTTTTACATCTTAATATGTTTAGAGACATAAAATAATGCTTCTTACCACTTGATTGCTAAATTGAATTTAACAGCTGGCTGGTGTACTTTTCTACGTTAGTGCTCACCTGAACTGGTAGTCCCAGTTTAAGATTAGTTATTCCAGCTGTGTACCATAGAGGCCCGAGTCACTGTACTTTGGATTATTCAAAACTGACAGGAAAAATGACTTTAAGAAATGTGAAAACATTGTTTTTTCTCTCATTAGCACTATGTTTGTATAAATATTTTTGGCACAGTGTGATATGATATATGATGTTTATGTAGCTTTATCTGCCTGATTAGTCTGAAAGCACCTTGAGGGTAAATACCCGTGTTTACTGTTTTTAATGATGTGAGTAGCACAACATCTTGCACCTAACAAAAGTTTGAAGATAGATGTTCCCCCTTCAGAATCTTGTGATTTATTTATAAACATGTCAGTTTAACAAAAGAGTAATGGTTCTAGGTCGCTGAGTAATGAGTCTCATTGCTGACACCTGCTTCAAAGTATGGCCTTGTACAATTCCAGATCTGTCATGTGCTCATCAGAGTCAATCATGTCTTAGTGTAAAACCTTACTAAATATGTAGTTGTCATTTAACATACTTTTACTTTTTCTCCACTGGCTGAAAAGCCTCTTTAGTTTAATTGTTATAATTTACTTTATTTATAAAAGTTTCTGGGCCCAGGGAGTGATATTACCACTGACTCCCACAAGATGGCAGCCCAAACTCTTTTTTCATGTTGTTAGGTTTCAGTTTTTAACACACCTTGCCTGTGCTCTTAATTATTGTTAAAATCTTTTTTGCTTTTTCTTTAGATGGGCAGTATCAAACCGAGAAATGCTTATAGCCCAGAACAGCTCCTTGGAATTTAAGCTACACAGACTGTATTTTATTAGCTTATTAATGGGTGGAACTACAAATCAGCGAGAGGCATTACAATATGCTAAAAATTTTCAGCCATTTGCCCTAAATCATCAAAAAGGTAAGTCTGGAGTCAGATGTTTTTATGTTTAGAATAGGTCTATAGTCACCACTGGAATTTAAGTTTATCTTAACTAGATCTAATACATATTTGCTAATAAACTAAAACAATTATAGATGATAATCACAGCAAAAGCTTTGACTGGCTCTGGAACAAAAATAAAATATTGAAGACTCATGAGTGAAAAGTCAAAAAGAGACATTGCATTTTTCGGGATTCTGTATTAAACTAAGAGGAGACATGAGAAAGAATGAAGTATGTACTTGCTCCCTCTGGTCCTCCTCCCCCGCAGTGCTGCTGCTATGAAACAACAAAGTGTTTCAGGGTGCACCAGGATGGCAGCAGTTAACTCTTAGTGTCAGTGTATGAGTACTGGCTAGTTCTGCACCCAAAGGTATGTGATGGCCCCATTTATAACATAATTGTTACTCCTCGAGATAATGGTGATTATACTATGCTATGTATAAGAATAAAATAACTGCAAGTTCAATATTTAGTGCTTTCCTTTTCTTCTCCTCTTTCTCTATATTGTTTTTTTTAATTTAGAGTGAAGGGAGAAACCAAGCTTAAGGACCAGAATTTTAGAAGACATTGTTAATAAATTATTTTAGGCTGTGTCAGTTGGGGGTATTCTCACCTTTCTCAACCTATTACCTGCAAGCCAGCTCTATTTCAGGTGTAATCATTCACACCTCCAAGTCGCTGCTGCTTTTGTTTAGACATTCAGGTTTTGATGGGAAGCCTCGTGTACCTGAGACAAGGGATTGAGAACTCACCATATGTTCACCTGCTTGATGCAAACCAGTGGGCTGACATCTGTGACATCTTCACACGGGATGCCTGTGCCCTCCTGGGGCTCTCCGTGGAGTCCCCTCTCAGTGTCAGGTATGGAAATTGGCCTCTCTGTTACTGAAATATGTACCAGATTGGTCAGTTCTTCATAATGTTGTCTAGTTCTTGATGTTTAAAGCCAAGAGAGTGTTTATCTTTCTGAAGAAGAATGCAGTTAGTATTTCAAAAGACTGTCACAATTGACAGTGACAGTTTTAGAGCAGTGGTTCTCAAAGTGTGGTCTGTGAACCTCTGGAGGTCTCTGAGAGCCTTTTCCACTGTACTGACATGTGCACAGGTGGTGCGGAAACAATGGTAGGTTAAAGTGCTTGAGCGTTAGCACAGATCGGGGCAGTGGACTCAAAATCCAGTGTTCCTCACCACCACACACTTGCAGTTTAAGACATGCTAGTTTTACTCAAGATGTTCTTGACAAAACATTAAAAATGATTAGTTTTATTAAATCTTGACATTCGAGTACACATCTTTTTAATATTTTGTCTAACGGAATAGAAAGTTCACATAAAAGACTTCAGCTTCATGCTAAAGTGTGATTGTCTCCAGAAAAAGCCACCCGTATGTTGTTTAAGAGCTAATAAGTTGGTTGCTTTTTTCATGGAACACAGTTTTTACTTGAAAGAATCACTGAAAGACAAATTGTAGTTACTTACACTCAGGTTTTTTCAAAGGAACAAAGCCTGCCACATCAAGGAAAACAACTGACAGTATCTTTTGCCATGATAAAATTCAAGATTTTAAGCTAAAGTAGAACTTTTGGAAAACTTGTAGGGCCACTGTGAGCTTGACAGCTTCCCCAGTACTTAAAGACTTTTCTGATGAGATTGGATGTGATAATTAATGAAATTGATTTTTTGATATCATAAGAGATGTGTTAACACTTTGAAGATCTTAATTCATTATGATCTCACTAAATCATGCTTTAGTAAAAGATTCAAAGTACGAGACAGACCATTGGATTTTAATGTAGCAGAGTACAAAAAATTCATTGATAGGGATTTAGATTCCACTGTGCAACTAACCTTTAAGAAACTATTTGTTGAGTTTTGGTGTGGCATTTAAGAATATCACAATTATCTGAAAAGGCAATTAAATTACTACATATCTCTGTGAGGCTACATCATTTACTTCAACCAAAAGAACACATTGCTACAGATTGAATACAGAGGAAAATTTAAGAATTCAGCTGTCTTCTATTAAGCCAGGCGTTAAAGAGATTTGTAAAAATGTAAAGCAGTGCTACGCTTCTCACAAAGTTACTTTTGGTTTGGAAAATATGGAGATCTTGATAAGAATGTTATTTATGGTAACTAATATTTTATTATTTTTAAACGAATCAATATTTTTAAAGTTTCTTGGTTTTAATTTCTAATATAATAAAGTGTGATAGATATAACCTATAAAAACAATTGCTCTTTGATATCTCTAATGTTTAAGCACGTAAAGGAGTCCTGAAACCAAAAAGTTTAACTGTTTTAAGAAAATAATTTTTTTAGCTCTTCTATTCATTTAATTCCTCAAGTGTTTTGAATCTCTTCTCTGCTCCAGGCAGTGTGTGGGATATGAAGACAAATAAGGTACAGTCTGCATCCCACAGGGTGTTCCATCTGAGAATAGAAGACTCGCATCCATTTAACTGTAATGCATGACCAGGCTGCAGGTCAGCTTCTCTGGTGAACAGACTCTGAAATGGATGGAGATTGACATGAAATTTATTGGGATCCACCCTGATGGGGGAATGAAAGCAGCAGGATTAGGTAGAGGGAGAAGCTGGAATGTGATGCCATCTCACCAAAGCCCATCCCTAAGGAGCTTTTGGAGCTATAATGGGCCTGTGGAGTTGTCCCAAATTGGGACAGCAGGGCTAGACTTTTGTATCTGTATGGAGCATTCATCAATTGTGACCCTTGTCAGGTGGCTTTTTTTAGCCAAGGGCAGTCCTGAAGAGGGATTCAGCTGAGGGTTGACTGCTCGTGCTTCTAGATCTGAGTACTTGTGCCCTTGACATGGGTGAATCCCAGTCTAGAAGGAACTGTGCAAGAAAATGTCACAATGTCATTAATGAATGGTATGCAGAGTCCATTAAATCTGGTGGGTTTATATAATTTAAAACTTATTTGTTTGTGTGTACTAATTTAGCAGAGCAAAGGGCTCTGTGCCCGGTGTCCAGGGCCCCTGCACACAGTCTGGAGGAATCAATATTCTTAGGCCCAAGCTGCCTGACACTGGCCTGATACTGGCATTGACATTTCTTCTTCTGTTCTCCCAGTTTCTCTGCAGGGTGTGTGGCGCTGCCAGCTTTAATTAATATTAAAGCTGTGATTGAGCAGAGGCAGTGCACTGGAGTTTGGAACCAGAAAGATGAATTACCTGTGAGTTCCATTTTTCTATTGGTTATTTACCTTTCTTGCTATTAGAAGAATGTGCATGTTAAGGGTTTAAAATGTCAGTCTTGCCTTTTAACTGGGGAACATTATTGTAGCTCTTTGATAGGGCTTCTTTTATGTATGTGGTGACATGATTAAATAATAGAAATGGTGAGTGAGTACAAATTGGAGGCACTAGAGGAGCCTTCTTAAAATTTTGACTTTGAGTGGTAATGAAAGCTAATGAAGGAAGACATCAGAAGTGGGGAGGGCGGGGTATGCTGTAGCATGCAGTATGTTCTGCATTGTAGTTGGCAAACCACTCGTACTATGATTTTTTTAAAATACAAAAGCAGTGAATCAATTTGATTTAGTTTTATCATAAGCATTGATATTTATGAGATCATAGGTTTGTGCTGGTTATATTTTTCTAATGCTAATTATATAAGTACATAGTTTATCGAAGTCAAGTTTTGCTACCATAGTAGGGACAAAGGTCACTGTAGCAGTTTCTGCCAGGCCTCTTGACAGTAGGCACTATCACTTTGGGAATTATTCCTGCATGGTTGTATCATAGACCCTAAAGGGCTAAAACGTGACATGCATTTGGCTTTTGCTTCTTTTCTGCCACATCTGTGCACAGCTTTATCTGCCCTTACTGGTTCCTCCAGCTAGTAACTAACTGTCTGTTGGCTGCTCCAGTTTCTCTTCAGAGATCTGGTTTGATTCAAAGCACAGGTGCGTCCCCAGTCTTGAGTGTGGTCAGGACACAAGCAGCAAGCACCCCTGCTTGGCTGCTGCTCATTTGAGCTTTGCTGAGGCCGGTACCTACAAGAATCTGGCAGTTTCCCAAGTTAATGTTGTTAGCATTTCTGACACTTGTGCACTACTGAAAGATGAATTCACCTAAGATTTGTGTGTCAAGTAATAAAGCAATCGAAAGTGATGATCTGGCCATTTTTTCTCAGGATTATTCTGTTACACTTTGTCAGCTTTCTTCAAAGAGTGTAGACTCTTTGAAGTGATAGCCATTTTAGATTTTGAAGAAAAGAAAACAATTGGCATTAGGGGAGCCTCTATCACATGCCAGCTGCAAGCTAGATGATTTCATAGCTTTGGTTTGTTTTGTTCACTGCAAAGAGAAATAATCGATGTAAGTGCTGTGGCCTCTGATGTACAAATTGTGAAAGGATCTGCTGAACTTTAGCTTAAAGCCCTTGTTTCAGGTGGTTTCTCTGGACTTACACACAAAACATGGAAAACTCAGATCTGAAGTTCGCACAGAAGTAAACCATGTTTAGCTTGCTTTTAAAGGAATTACTGAATTTTATCACCTAGCTAAGTGTGCTAAAAAGCACTCAGGAATGGGTTTTGCTGTTAGATATAACTTGATGAACTTTCAAGACTGTTTGACCTTTAGAGCATTGTTTTGCTTTTTACTCTTAATTCTTAGGCATCAGAATTTGGTTTGAAAGTATTATAAATAATTTTGAAGGTTAATTTAGAATCATAAAGTAATACTTGAATTCCTTGAGTTAGAAGAGTACTGTCAAAAGGTACATTCAGATGAATAGATTTGATAAATGCTCTTTGCTGCACAGTGCATACTAATATGATGGTGTTCTGAGATATAACTTGGGCCTTTTTACATTTTTATAGATCGAAGTGGACCTTGGTAAAAAGTGCTGGTATCACTCAATATTTGCCTGTCCCATTCTTCGTCAGCAAACAACAGATAACAATCCACCAATGAAATTGGTCTGTGGTCATATTATATCAAGAGATGCCCTGAATAAAATGTTTAATGGTAGCAAGTAAGTGTCAGACTTTTTAAATGATAGTAAAAAATTTTCTTTTGTAACTTAATGGGAGGATAAGAAGTAATGAGGGTAAATAAATGTCATTAAAATTTAGAAATAGATTTTGTAACTATTCATTTGGCATCGTGGTTTCTGATCTTTTGTCAGTCTTTTTAATTTGTTCATGAATTTGTTGATTAGGTTTATAAACATGATCTTTAACTCTTTTGGGTAGACAACACAATGTTGTTCCTCCTTCCTTTTTACACAAATGGTAGCGTGTAACATACTATATGCTATTCTATCACTTAGTGGTATATCTTGGAGATCTTTTATATTCTACAGAAGGACCCTTCATTCTCTTTTTAAAGCTGTAGAGTATTCTACTATATGGGAATAATGATCATTTAACCAGTTCCTTATTGGTGAGCATTTAACTTTTATTGTTGTAAAGTGAATTACCCTATCTATATGTGATTAAAAAAAAATGATAGAATTGAAATTGCTAATTCAAGGATATATACATGTGTAATTTGTATACGTCATGAACCCAACTTAAAAAAAGTTCCAGAAGTCTATTTCTAGCTTAGGCAGCTAGAAAATTTTTCACCGGCGTTTATTTCAGACCCAGTATAGTAAAGTCTTTCCTTTAAGAGGAGGCCCTGGCATGTAACGAAGGTGTTTATGCCCTTCCCAAACCGTGAACCATGCTGGTTTTGTGTGCCCTACAACAAGGCATGTTGGTTGCTCTTGGTAAGCTACATGCCTTGTAGGCTCCGCAGCTGGCATCGAATTTGCTGCACTTGAGGAATTGTGTGACCAGTAGTTTTGAAATTCATTTGGAGATAGGTGCAACCTAAACCTTGGAGAAGAAAAATTGAATTTACTTTTGAAACCCCCAAAAGCGGTTTTCAGAACAATTGTCTTTTGTTTACAAAACAATTTTTATTTATTTCTGCTGAAAAAGGGCCTTTCAGGTTAGGGTCTGCCTTAGATGGTATTTATTTGTGACCCTTCAAAGCTGGTTATATTAAGGGAAGGCACAGTTAACCCTCAAAATACAGACATGTGTCTGAGTCTGTGTGTGTTTAATTGTTAAAGACATTTTATAATTAGATGATATTGAATGTTCATTACTGATCCTGTTCTTTGATTCAATGTGTGTTTTTTTTTTTTTTTTTGTCTTTAGATTAAAATGTCCATATTGTCCAATGGAACAAAGTCCAGGAGATGCCAAACAGATATTTTTCTGAAGAAATGATTTTAGTTTGCAATTTGTAAGTGAAACTGAATTGTGGATTTCAGAAGAGACCGTTCCATTTAATGCAGCTAACCAAGGACTCCCGTGTTTATATAAGCTAATGCTCCAGAAACTTTGCCAACATTTTAGTGCACACACACTGAGGGGAGTGCTCCAGATGAATATTATCATAGGGCTTTATTATATTCTTGGTCTTCATTTTTGATCAAGTAAATACACCAGCAGTTGTCATTCAATGCAGGTTTTTGTACTTAATTATATGGTGATTTTTTTACTCTTTAAGAGCAGAAACAGAACTTGACCTCCCTGCCATGTGTTTAGTATTTCTCCTGCTTTTACTTTTGTCATTTACTTGATAATTGTAAGCTTTGAGAATGTTTGTGAAAAGGTTTTATTTTTTGTTATGTATACATAAGTAAATGAAAATTCTTCGGAAAAACTGAATTGTGGTTATAAAACTAATTTGCATTTTTTTTTTTTGCTTAAGGAAGAAAGCTGTGATAGATTCCAAATTTGCTTTTTGATGTTTTTCTCTGCTCCACCTCTCACTGAGAAGTCAGCAGGCCTGCATTTGAGCTCTGCTGGTAGCCTGGCTACCTGTTTAAAATTCCATCATGAATTTAGCAGGTTGGTGTGAGAAGTCTTCCGCTATAACAGTGGAAGGAGTACTATTGTTTCTTTGCTTTTATTGCCAAGAGGTGCTTGTTTTAAAAGTGTGCTCAATAAAATGAAATTCTGAAGGTAGAAGTGTTTTTAAGTTGATATTTGCTCTCTTGGTCTTGGTAGCCCTGTTCTCTGAAATTGGCCTTCAGGACTTGGCTGTATATCATTGCAGACACAGTGTTGCGTGTGCGTGCGTGTGTGTATGTGTGTGTGTACACCAGCATCAAACATTGTGCATCTGAAAGGGAAGAAGCATGTTCCAGTCCTAAAATGCAGTTACCAACTCATTACTTTAAATCCTGAAAGTTAGAATCTAGCACATTTTCTGTAGTACAGAATATGTTTATTGCTGTTTTTGTATTTGAATAGTATACTGTTCATTGCCTCTCCTGCAGCGTGTATCATCTCATTGACTGTGAATCTGTATATTATTCTAATGGATACACATAATGATCTTTTCTCTTGTGAGGTATATTCATTTAATGCACTATCCAGAAATAGCCATGTGTAAGAGTCTTTCTCTGTATGATGAACTACATGGAAAAAGACTTCTGTGGACATAATTCCGACTTAAACCCTTTAAGTTACTTCATTATGAGAAGAATGTTGTATGAAAATCACCAAATATTTTGCAACTTTATTTCATCTGACATGGAAACGAACATCAATATAGGAAAACTTTCATGAGAAAATGAAAAAAGAAGAAAGCACAGAATCAAAGAGAACCATGACACTTCACATTTTAAACTACAGATTGGCTTAGTTTGAGGGGGGAGGGAGAGAACAGATTTGGTGCTAATTGGAAAATGGCAGCATTTGCAGTAGTGTACCAGCCTGAATGGCTTATCCTGAAATGCTTACTTACATGGGAGAGCTGGGGTTCGTAAGGTTAGAAGGGTACTGCGGAAAGCCCTGTTTGACCGAAGTTCTGGTCAGGCTTATGTTGAGGGCCGCTGTGGGTCACATAGGTTAGTTGGCCGGGAATCGTGATTAGCCCGTTCAGAGTGCTTGCCTTGTCCAGCCTTGGTCTTAGCCTCACGGCAACTTTTTCCCCGTGTGTCTGTTTTCCTGTGGGAACCCTCTCTAAAGTTTCACCTCTCTCTACTAAAGCAGTGAAGGAACAAAGCAGAGAGAAGCTCTTTAGACTCCAAAGGGAAGGTAGAGAATTCAATACAGTACTCTGGTTAAGGATGTAAAACTGGTTTATTATATATTTTTTATTTTGAAATAAACACAGAGCATCTTTTTTTTTAAAAAACCTTTTTCTCATTAGGGCAGATTTAGCTTTATTTACAATTTATTCTCACCTTTCCACCTCAAACACCTACATAGCACGTAGGTTTTACATAAGGTTTGAACAATATAGATGTTGCTTTAGAGGCTGGTGGTAAATATTTTTGGTGGCCAGCGACTCACGTAGTTGTCTCAGGCTACTTTCAAAGACAAAAGCCAGAGCTCTGCTTTGTCCCTCTCTCAGCGTTGGGAATCCTATTGACAGTTTTCTGTGAAGCTCATGGAACTTTAAAAGGAACATGCTTTAACTGAAGCATTTGATTTTACAGTTTTCTGTGCAAGGTCCTTATAGTCCTGGACAGGATTAAGGCCAAAAATTTGAAACTCTTGATCTAACAATTTAATGTGAAAATTATTTGTTGTGACCTTTAACTAGATGCATGGATTTAAAAGTCATTGGTGACTAAATGTGAAGGAGAGGTGGATTTGAAGAGGCCAGACCTTAACCAAAGATACTGAAATACAACATGTTGTCTTTCCTGCTCTAGACACATCTTCACTAATGGTGTCGGGGCCACATCATTGCTGACACTATGGGTATCAGCAGTGTAGGAGGATGTTCTTCATGTTCTGCCTAGAGCTAAGATTTTTTACAGTCAGACTAATTATAATTACATTGAAAACGATTTCAGAGTGGTTTCTTAAATTTCTCTGGGAACCATTTCTGTTTTTCAGCCATGGACTGAGCTAAACTACTAAAACCTTACTAGATCCTTAGGTTCTGGTTTAGCCAGAGCATCTATGCTTTCAAGTACAATCTGAAGTACAGTGGTTAAGGTTGTCTTTAAATCTTTTCTCCTTTTTGTGATCACCAGAGATGCCATTTCTATTGTTTTAGTGGTGGTGGTATGAGACTTCCAATGCATAAATGAACGGGTATTGGTGCCTCTTAATTTTAAAAATTTTGAAGAAAAGAGCCACCTCATATTCATAGAGTATGTCAGTATTTTGTGCGTGTATGAGCATTTAATTGAACATAAGAAAGTTATAAAGTAAATCTTTTGTTTTGATTTTTCTGTGGCAGCCGATGTATACAGAGACACTAAAACCCACACCAAATTATGTGGGGAATGAGGATCCTTTTTTCTCTCCAGGTAGTCCCACAGGTTATGCAGTTTACGTGCAGTATTCTTTATGCTGTGAGTAATTTCCACCTCAGTGGTTTCAGCCTTTGGGATAATAGATACTACAAAAACCAAGAACTCTTGGTTACCCGCACAAGACAAGCCGCTGGTAGACATTAGCCCTCTGGTTTTCCAGCTCAACCTCTGATTGAGTCAACTGCTAGTCCATCTGGTCAGTTCGCTTAGTCAGAAGACTCAGGTTATTTTCAGGGAAGAAATGGAAGCATAGTTTAGTTAATTTCATCACTAAGGTGTATAAGGTGAAGACAAACCAAATACCTTTCATTACTTTACATACACTATCTTTGGTAATACTGGAATGCTGTAGTCTTGAGGGAATGTTAACAAGGAACACATACATACCTTCAGTACTTTGTAAGCCTGTCCAGCTGTCGCAGGTTTTATCTGGTACTGCAGTGTTTACCATAAGCAAGTACAAACTTCATGGACTGTTTATTGAACTATAATTGAATAGATACCAAAACTAGAATGACAAATGTATTTTAGTAACAGATGAGGCAACTAGTTTTAGGGCAAGTTTTCCACTGTTGATTTTACTTCAAGACATAGGGAGAGAAAACAGAGTTTTGTTTTCAAGACATTTCCCTCTGTAGTTTTAAACTGTAGTAAGCATATGCTTCATTTACTTCCAAAGAGGTGGAAGAAGCTGGAGTTGACTTAGAGCACATGCTTTGTTTCCTGTTATGGGTGAGGACCTACACTTTTATTTTAGCAGTCACTTAACATTCTCCAACAAACATTTGTGGGATTCACTAGGATTTAGTGCCTGATCTTTTCTTTTGGGAAAGGGTGGGAGTGAATGTGTTGGGGGAGGGAGGGAAGCAGGAGAAAAAAATGGGAGCGTGAGTGAGTGTGCATGTCTTTGAAATTCACCGTTATCCCCACCTGTGTCTAGCAAGAAACAGGTATTTAATGTATTTTGCTCATGACTGCAGTGTGCATGTTTTTTCCCTCCTCCAAGTTCTCTAAACTTAAAGGATTCATCAAATCATCTTGATCAGATGGCTCAGGATTGTATTTCTTTTGCTTACCCTGTGCTCTTGGGTTCTATAGTATTTCTATAATTATGTAACAAGAATAGTGTTGCACTGTAATCTATTATATAGAGCTATATGTATGGAAAATTTTGATCAGTTTTTTAAGAAATGTATCCTGTTTGCAAAGGCACAATAAAGTTGCATATTATAGACTATAGGCAATAAAGCTAACAATAAACCTGATTTAACACAAACCATATTCTCTGTTCATTTGATTTTGGAAAAAGTTTAGAATATCCAGTAATTCCAGGGATTTCATTTTAACTTCGAACGTTCTGATATATTAGAGTTTTGGGGAACTTTAAGAAATGCTTTGTTAATGTGTTTTCCTTTGTCAAATGCATGGCTTCTCCTGTGTATGTTTTTTAAAATTAAAGAAAAGCACATCTTAAAAGTTTTGTGGAAGCAGTCTGTATAAGTGTAACAGAGGTAGGAGGGAGGGTGTATGGAGGTGCCAGTTGTGAGAAGAGAATATTGCTGAATGTACAGAAAAGAGAATTTGCTAAGAGTCTGCATGTAAAGAACTTAAATTCTTTGTCACCTTTTTTCTGTGTTGCTAGCAGTATGAGGAGGGAAGGTGGCTCCAGGGCACAGTCCCGGTTTTTAAGTAGGTGGTTTCCTTAGTGTTTCCACTAACTCTCCCTGTGGGTGGCCAGGACCCTGCTCTGTTCTCTGACCAGAGCGATTGTGTATTACTAGGAAGAGGAGCCCAAAAGCGCTCTACCCAGGTTGCCGGTGGAGCGGGGCTAACACTCAGCATGGCCAGGGAGGAACAGAGGGTGAGTTGTCTCTCCTACTCAGTGACAAGATAAGGTAATAGACTAAGAATCTGTTTGTGCTTCTTTTGTATATATATATTTTTAGAGACTCATCTGAGATTTTAGAAGGTTTCCTACCAATGGGAACTAGTGGGTACTACCCAGGTTCATTGAGCTAGTGGCCCAGGTGGTATAGACAGAGCCTGGCAGGCCAGGCCAAAGATCTCATCACCTGTCCCAGCAGCACTTGGCGTTCTCTGAGACTCAAAAGCGTGGTCAATAGCAGTATTGGTATCGCCTGAGAGCTTGTGGGAAAGGCTGAATCTTGGGCCTCAGCCCAGACCTACTGAATCAGAACAGAATCTTCATGTTCAGGAAAAAATTGGCTTTCCTTACAAGGAGACTCCTGGATGCTCCCTATTTTTTGAAGTATTTTCCCTTTTAAATGCAGCAGGGTAAAGATCACGTGTACCGAACATGAGGAGTACATGTTTTCCCTTTTCTTGACGACTAAGTCCTGAGTCATCAAGAAAAGTTAATTTAGTGTTGCTTTCAATTCTGTTTTAGCCCCCCATTATTTTAAAAATCATTGTATTCTTTTAAGCATCTAGGTAATTGAGGGAATTCTAGTTGCAGCATGATCAAATGCATTTTCCACCTCCTCTCCACCAAAATGGGGAAGGATGAGCACCAGAGGTGTAAAATAATGGAATTTTGTAATGGCAAATGCACTTGAGACAAAACGATAACCTGGATGCCCCTCACCTCCCCATAGAGGAGCTTGGTAAACATTATCCCAGCAAACAGAAATGTCACTCCCCAGAGAACTTGCTTTCCTAACTTTCTGGCACCCATTAAGAAATAAGTTGAATATCATAAACCTGTATACACATAGTTATATTTCTGAAATAAGTTTTACAAAATTTTAATCCTTATAATGTGTGATGCACTCTGATATTTTTCATCTCTTACTTGTTTAATTGATTTCATGACTCGCTAATGGGTCAAGATCCACAGTTTAAAAAACCTTGTATTAAGGGACAATGATAAAACAATCCATTCACAAATCTACTTTGACATCTCTGTCAGTATGTGTATGATAGGAAGTATTTTTTTCCTTCCCCACACCCCCCATCCCCAAAAAATCTGAAAAAGCTTTTCTTGAGGTGGGGTTTTTCCTATGCACTTGTAGGTCTTCTAGTAAATATATCTAAACACTATAAGTATTACCTATGTAAGAGTTCTTTTGTGTCAAGGATTCTTGAGCTTTCTTACCTATGCTTCCAGCTTAGAGAAGTGTAAAGTGCTTCAAGCTAAATGTTGGCCTGTGCAATGAAATCATTTAAATTTGAAACGTGTTTTTTAAGTGCAGAAAATGGCACCTTCAGCACCTTAATGGGATTTTTTAAGTGCCAGGCACTGAGAAAGAAGACAGAGTCGTTGGCCCCCAGGAGCTTATGGATTGCTTGGTGGTTACCCAAGAGTAGAGCGCCAAGACCCTGTAGTGAGGTTAATTCCACCAGTGACCTAACTACTGGAGGATGATGGGAGGGAAGAGAGGGGAGAGACGGAATAAGTTGTGTGTCTTTAATACCCACTCTGGCTACTGTAGGATGAAAAGTGGTTGGGATGGGGAAGAGGTTAGAGCCAGGGAGGCCAGTACAGTAGGCAATGAAGGTGAGTGGTCGTATTTGATGAGCATTGTAGGTCCTGGGGATAGAGTGGTGAACAGCACTGACTTGGTCTCTAGTTGGTCTCTACAACTCAGGTCAAGATAATCTGAGAGTAAGAAATGTAATGAAGAAAACACAGCAAGTTAATGTTTTTGTCTCAGAGCTAGTGCTCTGAACCTTTTTGTAATTTAGAGAAACATTAAGGTGTTATTGTCTCTCAACTGATGGGCTTCTGTCTTTTAAAATAGCTTCCCATTTCTCTCATCTAGGAGGGTGGATTTCTAACTTTACCATACTGTCTTAACTCATACGGGTCTCCTGTATTATGTGGATTTTGTAATATTATGCCAGTTTCCATTCGGGATTGATGTTTTTACAGAGATTGCTGTTTTTATGCCATTTGTCCGCATTCAGCTACTGTGCAAGTACTGTCATTCAAATAAAGGACTTTTATGTCATTTCCCTTCTAAAGCAAAATGCAGCCCTCAAGTCTAATCATTTTGAGAGCTTTTCCCTTCTGAACAGATTAGAAATGCATGTTAAGCTTTCTTTTATTCTTAAGCACAAGACTCTGTTGCATTTAGTTATTTTAGATAAGTGAGCTAATCAGCCCTAAATTAAATTTCAAAAAACTTTGAGAGGTGGTTCAGGAAATTTGGGCTGAGGGCCTTTGTCTTTGCTGGTGTGTACCAGTTAGTGGCATGTGTAGAGTAGGCAGTCTAGGGTTTTTATGGTGGCTTCATGCCTCAGGGGCCCATGTTCCCGTCTTTCTGCTCCACAGCCTTACATGTGGCCTCAGTTTCACCCCTGTCTAATTATAACTTTTCCAGGCAGGAAGGAGGGAGCGGGTGGGAAAAGAAAAAGCATCCAGTTGATTTAGACCCTTTGAAGAGTCTTTCCTGGAAGCTCCACCCAGTGGTTGAATAGCCGCACTTGGCTGCAAGGAAGTCTGAGAAATGTAGTCTTTTACTGGCCATATTGCCTCTTGTAATAAAATGAGGGCTCTGTTAGTGCGGAAGAAGGAGTGAATGATTGTGACGAAAGAAACCTGCAAGCTCTGCCACAGTTAACTTCCATTTCAGATAGAAAACCGATGACATTTCATTCACATAATGGAATTAAGCCATCAACACCAGCAGTTGCCTCCGCCTTTCACCTGATACATTAAACAAATAGAGTTAGCTACTGACATATCTTTAGCTGCATTTCTCAGACCCTGGCAGTATTCATATTAGAAGCAGGAGCCTCTGCCTAACTCCAGACAGGACCCCTGCTCCACACTTGCTGTAGAACATACTCTTTCCTATTTACTTCACGTCACAGCGGGTGATGACCTTTGTTTTCTATCTTGGGCTGCATAGGTAAAAAGTATCTTTGATTTTGAGGTACTAATAGATTATTTTAGAGAATTTTAAAATGTTTTATTCACCCAATTAAAACAGACTATAAAATATTCAATATAGCAGAGCTATGTTAGAGACTATAGAGTTTGGCCTTGGGAATGTGGATAAGTGGGCCATATACTAAACCTAACAAGCTGAAGGGAGGGCCCGCATGGTGGGTCTTATAAACCCAGAGACCAAAAGTAACCACAGGGTGGTCTGTAACGATTCCTAACTAAAAGCGGGTCATGGATGGGTAGTCACATCCTAGGCCTGTAGCTTCCTTGATAAAAGTCAATCTCTACCTTTGAAATTGTTGTCTTTGAGCATCTAAGATAACATACCTTTGAAATGTCAGAGTTTTTTTTTTTCCAGGCCCCTGGAAGGCACAACTGCCATCACCAGAGCACGAGACTACGTTGTTATCTTGTTGCCCACATACCATGTACTGTAAATGTTAACTATCCTGTATCTGCCAATGTAAAAGGAGTTGTGTCTCTCCATTTTTCTTTTATCCAGTCCCAGAGATACCCGTGCTTTGTTTTCTCCCACCTCCCTAATCAGCTATCAGTGAAGTTCATGTAACCCTCCTTACGTCTCCTCCTTTGATTCTAATGTATAAAATAAGCTGCCAAACTGCCATTCTCCAGAGCTTTTTCTCAATCCATTGAGATTTTGTCAACAGTTTGTCATCAGTTTGGCTCAAACTCTTATAAGACTTTTTCTTGGGCTGGACATTACTTTGTCAACAGACCTGAGTGTAAATCCTGATCCCATCAAATTCTAGTTGTGTGATCTTGAGCAAGTGATTGAAACTTCCTCATCCGTAAAGTAGAATGATAATAGTTCCTATCTCATAATTTTGACAAGGCCAAAGTGAGATAGGTAGCTGGCCCACAGTGAGTGCTAAATAACTGGTAGTATTATTTTATTAAGTTAGTAAAATGTAAGACATCACATCTGAAGGTCATGACTAGTTAAGGGAGAGCAGAAAAGGGGAATTAGTAACTGGCATGCAAAGGTGAGAAATGCCCAAAGTGATGGGGGCAGAGATGGCAGGATGATAGCATGTGTTTATCCTGCTCTGCCAGCCTTCTCCAGCTGCTCTAAAGACGGTAGAGCTCTCTTGTGCTGTGCCTATGTGCCGTGGATGGGCACAGCTAACAACAGCACAGTGGAGTGGTGGCACTCATGTTGCAAGGCTGAAGGGAGCTTCAAATGACGTAGCAGCTTTGTCCATCTGGGACTGAGTTCTTGTGAGACGTGTGAAGGGCTGTCCTGTGCACTGGGGCACTGGGGTCCCTGAATGTATACAACAGCATGTGTATCCATTGGGACTGGGTACCGTGTACCCCTGTTTAAGAATAAAAATGAAGAGAATCAGACACGGGGGCTACATTCCAATAATTGTTATGATGCTAGTTTTGAGAAATTCAGTATGAGTTGATTTATTCAGCATTATTTGTCATTATGTGCCAGGTGCTGTTTAAAGCACTTAAAACATACATATAAGACATATATTCCCACCAACCCTTTGAGGTAGAGATTATTATTACTCCCATTTTATTTTATTTTTTAATTAAGTTTATTGGGGTAACATTGGTTAATACAATTATATAATTTTCAGGTGTACATTATAATTTAACATCTGTATATTCTATTGTGTGTTTACCACCCAAAGTCCAGTTTCCTTCAGCTACCATACATTTGATCCCCTTTACCCACTTCACCCTAGCCCCCTATATATGACCCCCTTATTACTCCCATTTTACAAATGAGGAAACAGATATCAAGACATTAGGTCACTTGCCACAGAATACAGTTAATAGAGCCTGGAAGCTGGTTTCAGAGCCTGTGCATTTAACCTAATCTAAGGTAATCACGGTCTCCTTTAGTTCTCTTTGGTGAGGGAACGCTGCTCACACCTGCTTTTAGGAGCAGGTTTATGACACCTACCCAAAGTGGTCATAAAATTGTGTACAGGGAAGAATTTGCACATGGCAGGGAGTGGGGAGGATGGTGTGGGGACAGCTTCCTACCTGTAGAAAAGGGAGACCTATTCCTGACCTACTGGTTGAAGAGGTGCAGAGTGTAGAGTAGGCTCTCTTAAGAGCAGTTTAACAGCTGGAGAAATAAATCACAATTTTATCTGTTCCATTTCCTCCACAAATAGGATATGTTTTTGTTAAACGAACTACATTGAGGCTGAATTTCAGCCAGCTGATATTAAGTTTACGGTGCAATAGAGAAGTCATTTCTCTACTTCCTTTTTTCAGGGTCCAAAAATGTATTGTGGGCATCTTCCTCATGGGAATATTTGTAGAACCGACACTTGAGAGTAAATGTTGGCAGGTGAAATATTACTGTTGGACCTGAGGCTGCCAGCTTTGAACTGCCTGGTGCTCCTTCTGCATGCGTAGAGCAAAGAGTCACCAGCAAGCACGGAGCTGAAATTCACAGCCCATCTTTAGCATATTTAAGCCTCATGGCCTACAGATTGGGTTTTTATTTTCTCCCTGGTCCTGAAGGCCAATCTAGTACTTTTTCCTACGTTGATATTTTTAGACTCCAAATTATCATTTACCATTTTTTATTTGTGGTAAATGAAACCCTTTTTTAGGGGTATGGCAAAAAAAAAAGTAAGTCCTTAACTCTCCGAAGCCTCCCCAGAGTGGCTCCCCAGCTGCTCACGACCTGAGCTGCAGGTTGAAGTACTGCATGTGATGGGAATGCCCTTTTCCTATCTTTGCCCTGGGTCAGATTCTTTGACATTGGTGCTCCACAGCCATCCTCACAAGTTTCTCCATGAGGGGAAGAGTTCCTGTTGCAGGACGTTCCTCCTCACTCTTTGCAGGGAACCCAGAGACAGCCCAGAGCCCAGGCCCTGTTTGCAAATGAAGCCTCGGAGCCTGGAGCTTGCTGGGGAGCTGAGCTTCAGTCCCTGGGGGTGTCCCTTGGTTCTGGTCAGCTGGATAGATTCAGGGAGGAGAGAACAAGAGCAAGATTTCAACTCATAGGAAGTGTTAAAAACTTTCACAGCTGAAAGCTTTTCTGAAAGAAAGGGTTTATTGAGCCACATGCTAGCCAGAAAAGGACCGGGTCCTGGGGCACGAAGTCTGAACCACCAGCAGCATGGCTAGGTGGAGAAGACATGTCCACTGTCCTGGAGTTGACAGCTTTTTTATACATTACGTCTCGGGGAAGAAGGATGGGAGTTGTTTTGAAAGAATTTACATTGGCTATAGATAGGGGAAAAGGTGAACTGGGCACAGTTCTAGGATAGGTGCACAGTCTATAAGGAAGAAATATTTACTATTGCTTGGTCCTAGGCAACAGTCCAAAAAGTTCATGCGTAAGCAGGATGTGGCGGCATCTGGTGATCTGCTACTTCCATTTAGATAGCCATCTGTAAGTTGGCTCAAAGCTCCAAGATATATTCAGTAATGTGAGCAGTCATTTTGTTAGTTGGCCCACAGCTATTAACTGGGTAATTCCTCTTATCTCTCTCACTCTCTGGCCTGCTGTAATTTAAGATATCAGAATTTTTCTCTTGTCAGAAGTTTTTCACTTTTCACTTCTACTTTCTCACACTTGGGATACTTTTTCCTCTCACTTTCTGTTCTCTAAAAGTACCTGGGTTTTAAAAATTAAGGTTATGGAAGGCAGTTTCTGGAGGACAGGAAAAGTTCTATTTTGACCTGGTGCTGGCTGAGTGTGTTCACTTAATGGTGTCTCAGAGCTGTACACTTATGATTTGTGCGTTTTCCGGTATGTATATTTTACCCCAACACAAGATTTTGTCATTTAGTACTAGAGGAGTATCAGCTCGTTTGTTATCAAGAGAGAACAAAAGAAAAGGTGATGCAAGGAGAGGCTAATCTGTTTTAATTGATGTGAAAATGGGGAGTCCAAGGTGAAATTGGGGACTGACCCAGTCATTTTACTTTGGGGTATTTATCTTAAAGGAATAAAGATGTGTGCAAAGTTTTAGCAGTGTTACAGTAGTGAAAAATTGGAAACAACTAAATGCTGAGTAATAGTTAAATAAATGATGGCACAACCAAAAACAGAATATTATTTTGCCGTTAAAAGGTATGCCATAAATGTTTATTAAAGCCACTTATAAAGAGCATAATGCAATCCCGTTTTTTTTAAAAAGCAAAGTATATTTTTTACATATATGCATAGAAAATAAGCAAAAAGAATGTATACCATAAGATTAACAATGGATTATACCTGAGGTAAAGAATCGTGAGTGATTCTTATTTCCTTATCTATTTAAGTTTTTTCCTCCAGCGAGCACACATTTCTTGTACAACGCCGTGGAGAGGAAATGCATTTTAGGGCAGCAGCTTAAGCAATTAGCCTCCTCCCCGGAACAGACTCTTTTCTACCACATTCTCACAACTGCTGGTCGAGGGGAGGCCAGGGCTGGTGCTAGCAGCTTGAACAATTCTGCTTTTATAAACGAAAAAGGTATCAATGATCCCAGGAGCATGTTCAAATATGGCATGTCAAGTTTAGAGATTCGAGAGGACCTCTAACTTTACTGATGCTCAAATCATATTTGTAAAGAGGTGGCTTCTCCTCTTTCATGGGTCCCTCTTCAATGAAGTGTTGGAGAGCAATTTTGCCTCCACTTCGGGATTTCAGAGATTTCCTTTAGAGATCGAGTTATACATTTTCCAGGATTCAGTTTACCCCATCCACCTTATTTGAAGAATTTCATGCTTGTTTATATAATAACTATACAATTTCATGCTTGATTATTAAAAAAAAAAAAAGTCTGGTACCATTCAACTACATTATAGAACTCTGTGAAAGGCAGAAGTTTTCATATTTCATTACTGTCTCAGGGTTCTGTGTGCAGTAATGGGTCTATCACATGTGCTCAAGAAATGACCTGTTCCCTTGCGCTTTGAAACACAGAACCCCATGCTGAGACAGAGGCACCTGGAAGAAAGGCCTGAGCGGTGCGGAGGAACAGCTCTGGCCTTGCTGTGACTCTGGTCAAGCTTCTCCCAATCTCTGGACTTCAGCCTTCTTCTTTGTAAAATAGGTGGGAAAAAGATTTGCACCAAGGGGCCATGAGGCCCCCACCAGCTCTAACGGCCGGATTCCGAGAACACAGCCCTTTCCCCCCATACATGTGCATAATGGCATTGTAATCCTTCCGGTGTACTGTAGACATTATATAGTTTTGTTTTGTGTCAAGGTAAAGGCATAAAGAAAAAGTAATCTTTCCTCCCACCCCCACCCACGAAAATAATAATGAGAATGAAAACCAAAAGAAGACCGTTGCTCTCCTTGTAAGGGGAGTTCTCAGGTTGGAGTCTTGAACTGGCCCATCGCCATGTTAGACATATCTCTCTGAAGGGCTCGGCTTGCCTCCTGGTCGGACGACGGGCCTGGAAAAGAGGCGACCATCATTGTAGCAAGAGCCTCTGTAATGCAGTGCAGCATTTTTTCATGTCTACCCACCCGCCCCTGCCTCCCAGCACAGGACTGGCTGGCTGACCTCAGCAATCTGCCAAGAGCCTTATTTGTGCCATCTTGTTTAATGCTCGCAGCAACCTGAGGGATAGGCACTGGTAATGAGAGGTTAAAGAGTGTGCCCTAGGTCGCATAACCAGGAGGTGAGGAAGTCAGGATCTCAACACAGACTGCTTCTTGGAGACTTTGTCGAGGTCCCCATGGAGGTGAGAGAAGGAGGCTGATAACCAAAGTCATCAGCTGACCTGATTCTCAGCCCCTGGGAAGGTCGCAGGGATAGGGGAGGATGTAAGCAAACCACCACCATTGGCCATTTTCTTCAGTTACCAACCTTCTGCTTCTCTCCTAAGTCACTATGCTGACTCTCTGTCCCCAGGACTCCAGGGCCATGGCCTCTCTCTAATAAAGGTTCTCACCATCTGCTGCTTGGAAAAGCTAGGACCTGAACCCAGGGCTGCCTAAAGGGTTAGAAGACCCAAATATTATAAGAGACTCACCTGGGACATTTGCAAACACGTCTTCGGTTCCCTGGATAAGGAAAAAGAAGGAGTAAAATGACTGCCCCACCCCCAATGATCCCCAAATATGGTTTCTCTTTCCCATTTCCTGTTTCTTTAAGATTATATATGTATAACTCTTGAGAGCCCAGGTGAGGGCTCCTTTTCCATCTCTCTTTGCATAATTAAAAAAAATGCAAATACAGTATAGGTGAGATAGGTTAGTACAGTCACTTGCGTGGGACCCAAAGCCGGGTAAGGGGTTCACGGGGAGGGAGCCAAGAGTAAACCTCAACCCGTGGTGGTTTAGACCCAGCCCTCTTGGGCACTCACTGGTCCTAGGGGCCAGAGGCCCCCTCGCCCTCAGGCGTTTGTAATAAGCCCGGACCTGTGCTGTCACCACTGGCTGCTGCGCGGACGGAACACACCGCCCGTGCTGCAGCCTGGGGTTAGATAGGGCTCCGTCTTCCAAAATCTTCCCAGAGAGTGGAAAAGGGAAGGAGAGGGGCTTCCCCGCGTCTTGTCTCCAGAAAGAAATGAGCTGTGCCGGGGCGTGCGGTGCAGCTCAGAGTCCCAGAAATCTCAACCCCATGTGCTCTCAAGGGCTGTCCGGAGCATGCAGCGCGATGGGCTGGAGCGAAGCCAACTGCTCCCCACCGTGATCTCCTAGGACTTACTGTGATTGCAGATGATCGTGATGACCAGAGATAGGAGAAGGACCACGCAGATCCCAGCCAGAGGCGCCCAGATGTAGATAACACAGGCGAAGTGCAGCTCCCTCGTGTCCGCTGACGACACCGAAGACATCGACATTTAGGAGCAGGGTCAGATCCTCCACTCCACCCCGACAGCCCCGGCACGTCTCCCGGCTCCGGATCTCGGTTTCCCCACGACCTGAACAGCCCTCGGCTCTACCTCCAGGATCAAGGCTCCCTGGTAGGGCTCTTCCCGCGCTCTGCAACGTCCCTGGCCACACCGTCTCGGGACCCTGCGCCCGCCTCACCTGCGCTGCCCGCTGCCGGCCGGCACACCTCCGGGCTCAGGGACACTGGCTGCGATGCTTTGGTGGGCACTCGCGTGAGTGGTCGCGGCGCGGGCGTCGTGGTGGGTGTCGCTGCAGGCGCAACAGAGCGTGGTTGGGGGCCGGGCTGGGGATCTGGACGCTTACCCTCCCCCACTGCTCCGTGCGCCTCTGCCCTAAGGGACGCCTTCTCCCGGTGTTCCCCGGAGGAACGACAGACCGTCCCCCGCGCTTCACTCTGCTCTCAAGGCGGGAGAGATGGGATAGGGACCTCCTGGCTCAGCGCTGACCCCTTCCTGGCGGATACGGTAGCCTGCCGTGTCCCGGGCTCCACGAAGTGCACCCGGCGCCTACGACTGGAACGCGGGAGCCCGCTCCATCCCCTGCAACAGCCTCTCTCCAAGGTCCAGCGGTTGTTGGCTCCCTTGTGGGCTCGGGTTGAAATCTACATTTACTGACGAGCCAACGGAGGCTCAGCATTTAAGTACCGTACCCGGGGTGCACACAAACACCCGAACTCGAGCCCAGATCGGCAGGACCTAAAAAGCGATATTCTGCCGCACAAACTTAGCCTCAGTTTCCTCGTCTGCGAAATGGGAACAATATCTAAGCAGCCCCCAGAGGCGCCAAGAGGCTCCAAAGCGGGCTTCTATGTGAAAATGGGTTCAGAGGTGAATCCCAAACCCCACACCGAGAGGAGCCGCGCCCTCGGCGCCCAGACCTGGCAGGAAGACGGGCACGAAGGGGCTGAAGTACAGTATCGAGTTCCCTACAACCGAGCAGAAATAGTAGCCTTGCTCCTCTTCGCGGAAGTTGTGCAGGGTGAGGCTGAAGACGGTGTCCTGGATCCTCTGACCCGACATCTGTTTGCTGTTCAGCCCCTCGGCCGTCTTGATCCGGATTTTGGAGATGTACATTAGGAAGACAGGGCTGGTGGCGGGTCCAGGAGGCTGAAAGAGCCACGAGCAGCCCGACGCCAGGCTGGACAGCAGCACTTCGCAGCGCAGCTCCACCTGCTTCCCCAGGTGCGTCTGCCCTGTCTGCGACATCCGGAACGACAGCTGCCCGAAGGTCGTGGCAGCTTCTGCGGAGGGCAGGCGGAGAAGTTAAGGCGGGAGCCCCGCGCCCCCCACCAAGCCCGCCCCCGCCTTCCCCAAGGGTCGCAAACTCACGCAGCAGGGCCAGGGGCAGGAGCAGCCAGGTCACCGGCAAGGCCATGGCGCACCCCTGCGGCGCGGCTCAGCTTTCAGCTCAGACGCGAGTAGAACGCGCAGGAGACAACGAAATACGGAGCCGGGAAGTTGCGCCCTCCGGACGGCTGCCGAGTCCAATTTTGCGTTCTGAGGATGTGATGTCATCTATAGTCCCGCTGAGGATAGAGTCGTTCTCATTTTCGCGGTTGCCACCTTCCAGCCCAGTGAGGGAGCTGGGGCCCATGAATGGGAGCCATCCAGGCAACCTTGTCGGCGGCTGGGGGCAGTTGAAAACTGCAGATTTGAGAACCAGGGAAAAGGCTTGGAAATGGCCCTTTAAAATGGCACTCTTTGTGGGAGTGACAGAAGGATAAAGAGAGATTAGAGATTTCAAGATGCGAGGGCAAACAGGAAAGCAGAGAGGAGTGACCACTTCCTTTGCCCTCTCTCAAAGTGTCTCTAGCACTGTTACCTTGGAGCTTTGTCTGCAAAATGGGTGCTAAGGGCTGAGAAGGAAGAGCCGTTAGTGACTTGCCCACCTCCCAGGGAACTCAGTCGGAGTGGTCGGTGTTCACCGAGGTAGGATCTTCTGCCTTCTACTTAGGAGACTTCAGTGAGGCCGCAACCACCCCGGCCTTCTGTGAGGCTAGTGGTCCTCTGCTAACTGCACCCTTAGGGGTTTCTCCCAGTGGCTAAACCTTTGCTACACAACGTGGTTACTTCTTAGGGTCATTGCAACAGCGTGCACACCAGTCTCTTTCCTGTTCAGTCCTCCAACCACCGGCTGTGAACATTAGTCTCATAAAGGGATCCGATAGTGTCTCTCTTGCCACCTCCCGTGACCTGCAGGACTGGACAGATGCTTAAACTTGGCTTGGATCAAAGCCTTTGTTTGGATGCTGGTTTCGCCCAGCCTCTGCCTGGTCCCCTACTGCATTCTCACAGAGCGTGAGGTTGTCTAAACTCAGGGCTCCCCTTGCCTTTGCTATTCCCTGTGCTTGGAAGGCTTTCTGTTTAAGTCCTGAGGCCAGCTCCAGTGCTGTGGGACTTGGACCTCATTTCTCTGTATCCTTGTCTCTGAGTGCCCGGCAGGGATGTGAGTAGTTTGAGTGAACATGTGAGTGAAGGCAGTTTCCCTTGTCTGGCCTTGACACACATGTGTTTCCTTCCTTTTTGTCTGTTGCTGTCCTGAAACCTTCCAGAGCAAGTGGGTGCCTTCCCTCAGTTTCTTCGGGGTTCCCTGGTCTTCCCACTTGAATCTTGTATTAGGTGATCTTCACATTGCTTGGTTCTAGAGTCAAGCCACCTGGCATTATCTGTTCCATGTGTCTGCCTCACCTGTGAGTTCTGTTCAGTGGGGACTGTGTCCCCTGGATGGCACATCACAGCTTGGGCCGAGCTGTGTTTATGGAACTGCAGTCCCTCTGTGCGGTCTGAACTTGTGCTGAATGGGCTTTAAAAAAAAAATTACTTTGATTTTGATGCTCTCATACCCCTTCTCGAAGCATCTAAGGAGCTTACTCTAACATGGAACATTTAACATTTTTTATTTAGAACAGTTCTTTAAATGTCTTTTAATTTAAAAGAATTAAATATTCTTGAAAAACTTCAGACAATACAAAAAAGAATACAGAGAAAATTCTCTCAGTTTTCCTCCTCATCATCCATTCTCCAAAGAAAATCACTGTTACATTTGAGTATGTTCCTCAGATGTTATCTGTGCATAAACAAATGTTTATGCATAGTTTTTAGACGCATGCAGTTATGCTATGTATATATTTTTTTGCAACTTTACCTTTCTTATCTAACAGTAGAAGAAAAGCTTGTCATGTCAACACATTTAGAACTACCCCCATTCTTCTAAATGGATGCATTTTCATTTAAGCAGTTTCTCACTTTTAAGCAAGGCTGTAGTAGATATAATGCCTCTGTGTCATTGAGGACTTGCACCAGTATTTGAAACATTTTCAAATTAAAGCTGAGGGAGGTTGGGGAAGGAAACTCTTTGTAATGATAGTTATGAATGGATCCCCTGGCGTGTGTGTGTGTGTGTGTGTGTGTGTGTATCCTTGGTTATGTAGACACAATGCTGTGTCTTAACTCACATAAATGAAGGTAACAGCCAAGTCCAGACAGGCCACCGACATGGCAATCTTCATTTTAAATAGCAGCTTCCTATTTTGCATCATCTCTCTGTTCCCACTGCAAAGAGGAGTGTTAAATGGCTCTGCTGGCCAAAGGATGCAATCAGGAGGGTGGTAAAGAGGATGGACGGTTATGAAAGTATATTTTGCCTAGTGGAGGATGCATGGAGAAGAGCCAGAGTCAACTTGCAGATATTTGGATCTTGAGAACTATGCCTCTGAGTATGATGATGGTCAGATTTGGGAGTGCAATGACTGAAAATAGAGTAGTCCCATCTTAGTCTCCTGGAAGTGAGCTGCAGCTGGCTTGGAGGCTTTCCAGCCTTACAGCTAAGAAAAGTACCAGCCATGGGAGTGGTAGCCCCTTTGTACAGAGCACGACGAAGGGTGAGGGGAATGCCAAAGAAACATGTCAAACCCACCAAGGAGGTTTTGTGACCCCAATGATATTTTTCACAGAACTTGGTGGATTCTCAATGTAACCACAACGACATCCGCTCTGTAGCAGGCAGGAGAGCAGATGCAATTGCAAAAGTTCTAGGGATGCTTGCTTGCTCTAGGACCAGATGTGAAAAGGGCTTGATGAGGCTTGCCCTTCACCTCCAGGTAAGTTCCCATCTCCCATGCTGCGACACTCACGCTGGATGGTGTGTAGAAATGAGAACCACTGTACTCTGCCATGCAAGCTCCTTATATTTGAAAACATCCAGAGAGAGAAAGAGTGTAAAAGACTAATCAGTTTCTCTGCTGAATTTAAACAGGTCTTTATTTTTCTGAAGATGTTTGTTCTTAAAACATGGAAATAAAATAATTTCAATTGACATGTATTTAGAATGCATAACCGGGCAGGGCCATGGTAGAAAATTAATCAGGGCTCTGCGCCACGGTTCCTAAGATGCTCATTCAGAGACAAGCAGGAATCATGGCTGTGGAAGTTGCCTGCTGTCTTTCCTTGTCTAAAGAGTCAGCTTGTTTGGGCCTAGAGTTATCAGGCCTTGCTTTAATTCAATCACCTCACTTCTGCCACTCCCCCTTTCTTCTTCCCTGGGACCTCCAAGGTCATCTAGGCTGCTTTCATCGCTTGCCTGGACTTTTTCAGGGGTCTCCCAAACGGCCATCCAACTTCTTTTCTGGTCCCTTCCATTGCTTCTGGTCTCTTCCAGTGAAAACCTTGTCCTGCCAATTCTCTGCTTCCATCTGCAAGGGCTTTGCATGGTCCCTAGGAGAACATCGGGTAGTCCCCAAATGTTGCCTAAGGCCCTGCACACTCAGCTCTGCAGCTGCATCTCAATCCTTTCCTGCTTGCCTTCTTCACAAGTCCTAGGCTTGGTATCTCTCTGTTTTTGAGAGGGTCCTTGATTCTTTCCACCTGAGTGCCACTGAACATGCTATTCCCTCAGCCTGGAATGTCCTCATCTCTGCTTAGTAAACGCCTTTTCTTCAAGACCCATCTCAAGCATCTCCTCTCTCTGGAGCTCAGCTCCTTGCCTCCTCCTGCTCCTGTGCAGTATAAACAACATCCTTCTCAGTGTCACCTGGACCTTAGCATCCCTGGACAGGAGTACTTCTTCTGCACAGCAATGATTTGTTGGTTCAACCAGTTTGATGACCAGACCCTTGGTTCCTTGAGGAAGAGGCCTTGTCTTTCTTACGTATATACTGTAATGCCTAGCTGAGGGTGTGACACACACTTGGTCTTCAAGAAACCATGTTTGGTACATGCTAATTGAAGACAAAAGCAGGGAGGAGCCAAACAGAGGGGGGCAGAGATAGTTAATACCAGGTAAGAGTGGTCAAGAAAAGCTTTACAAAATGGCCGGTTTGAAGATAAGGTTAGAATTAGGAAAGAAGTTGAATTGGTTAGAATGAGGCATTGGACTCGTGGTCAAGATGGTGTCAGTACCATGTTTTAACGCATAGTCATGGTATGACAAAGAAAAAGAAGAGGAAGGAGAGAATGTAGATGCATTCAAAGTATATATATATATATTTAACTCAAAGTATATATATATATATATATATATATATATATATATATATATATATATTTAACTCAAATTGGGATGTGAATTCATTCCAGAAGAGATGCAAATTGTGTAAAGTCTAAAAAAAGTTTAAAATAAAGAAAATAAGAACATGTACAAAATGCAGAAATTAAGAAAGAACAATTGAATAGTGATATATACTGAGCATACTGGAAATGAAAACTTTAGATATAAACCAGGATATACTCTAGATTGGACATAGTTGAAGGGGTAATTAGTAAAATGGAAGCTAGAATTAAGGAATTCACAGAGAACATAAAGCAAGGAGATAAACACAGAAGCAGTAAGGACAAAAGCAGTTTGAAAAGCTGTTGAGATGTGGAATGTGAAATGCTCAGTACTATGAAATGTTTAATAGGTTTTCAGAAAGAAGAGAATAAAGGGAATGTGAAGGTGGAATATTGGAAAAGATCACGGCTGAAGGTTTTCCACAATTAAAGACACAAATGGTCTCAGAGTGTCAAATAGGATAAGTAAAAATATACATATCTCTGAGCATACTAAAGTGAACCACAAGGCATCAAAAGCAAAGAGAGGAAAGCATCCCAGGAAGAAGGCATCTCAGGAGGAGGGCATCCCAAGAGGAGGGCATCCCAGCCAGAGGAAGCTGGGACAGTTCGAATTATGTTTTGGGGATCCTTAGTCGAAGCTTGGATGGGGTAGAGAGAGTAAGAATCTTGTCTCACCTAGCAATAAGTAATATGACCTTAGGGATTCATTAACTAATTGAACATATCCAACTCTTTAAGAGTTGAATTTCCCCTCAAAGTTACTTCTTAATGAAGCTTCTTATTTTGAGATAATTGTAGATTGACATTGCAGTTATAAGAATAGTGCAGAGAGATCCTGAATTCCCTTCACCCAGTTTTCCCCAAGGTAACATCTTGCTTAACTATATAGTACAATATCACTAAATGTTACTTTTTAGGTTTAAAATTAATTTTCAAAATTTGTAACTTGTTTATGTTTTTTGAATAATTGTACAAGTTTGAATAATGGAGTAACCTAAATAACTTTTTAATGCTTAGAAATTTATGGTTACAGGAAATTAAAGTTTCACCTTTTGTACATTTTTGGCAGAGAAGAATGATCAATAAAAGATCTTCCAGCATATGAACCTATTCCATTAGAATACACTTCTACGGAGGAAGTGGGATAGAATTCATCAGTTTAAAGAGAAAAAAGAATGATGAAAAATTGCCAAAAGTTACAGAAGCACTTGTTCTTGTATTTTTTAAATAGGCGATGGTTGAAATAAAATTGATAGGTTATTTATTTATAGTCTATTAGAAACAAAAAGAGTGATGTATAGGTTTTACTTTAAAATATCAATACGACACATTGGAAATGACATGTTTTACAGCTATTAATGATGAAAAGTGTTTGATGTTAATTTAAAACTGAATGAAGAGCACACCCAAGTTCATAGCAGCGTTATTCACAATAGCTAAAACATGGAAGCTACCCAGGCGCCCACTGACGGCAAAATGAATGAATAATTAAAATGTGGTATATCCATATAATGGAATATTATACAGTCTTAAACAGAAAGGAAATTTTGACATGTACTACAACATGGACGAACCTCGAGGACCTTATGTTAAGTGAAATAAGCCAGTAACGAGAAGACACGTAGTGTGTGATTCTACTTATCTAAGGTACCTAGAGTAGTCATAATCATAGAGGTGGAAAGTAGATTGGTGGTTGCCAGGGGCTGGAGGTTGGGGGAATGGGGAGTTATTGTCTAATGAGTATAGAGTTTCAGTTTTGCAAGATAAGAGTTCTGGAGATAAATTGTATAACAATGTGAATGTACTGAACTACGACTGAATTGTACACTTAAAAATGGTTCAGGTGGTAAATGTTATGTGTATTTTACCATAATAAATTTTTTTTTAGTAAATATAGGAGTACATCATAGCCTTTCATACTGTGAGAGAGGGCGATGCAAGAACAATAAGATTTAATCATAACTGCCACTGTTTATTTATCCATTCCTATGTTGATGGACCTTTAGGCTGTTCAGTTTTTGTTGTCATAAACAAATGCTACAGTGACCATCCTTATACATATTCCCTAGAGTTCATGTACGAGATTTTCTCTAGGATGTCGGCCTGGAAGAGGAATTACTTAAGGAGGATGCTTACTCAAATCATATGCTTCTCTTCAACCCTGTAGCTATTGGCAACTTTCGCTTCAAAGTGGTGATACCAGTTCATACTCACAACAGCCGCGGATGAATTTCTATTTACCCATACGGTTTATAACTCTTGGTTTTGTCAGACTTTCCAATTCTGCCAATCTGATGGTACGAGTTGGTATCTTGTTGTTTAAACTTGCATCTCTCTAAGTTTGAGAGTGAGCATCTTGTCATGTGTTGGCTGTTCAGCTTGCCTCTTTCTGCAAAGTGTCTGTTTGCATTCTTTGCCCACTGTGTAACCTCCAGAACTGTCCTCAACCTACCAGAACTCACAAATTTTGTTGGTGCTTAGGGAACCTGATTTTTTCCCAATAATTATGCACTACTAATTTCAACAACCAAATGACCTCTTTTTGTTCATGGTGGGTGCTGAGTCCTGTTGTAGTCACAGTTAAGGCTCTGGCAAAAAAACATTGTGAGACAAAATAAAATAAATCTGTCAAAAGGTTCATTTCTTATCTCTTTCATTGTCTCCCTCCCTCCCTCTCCCCTCCCCCCCTCTCTCTTGCTCTTTTTAGTTTACCCCAAATAGAAACTTTAAGAAGTCAGTGGAAATTTTTCTTTTTATACAAAATGGTTCATTCTTTAGTGGGCGCTGGTTGAGGGTCCATGAAGTAACCTCAACTCAACCATAAAGCTTTTCACTCTCACGTTTTATAAACTGTGACCTTGCCGGTGGGAAGCCTCTCCCCTCCCCCTCCCCTGTGCTACTTTCCGAGGGGATCTGAGAGGTTCTCTGGTTCTCTTGGGTGCCTGTGGGGTGAGCTGTGGAAGCTGGAGGATGCGACAGTGGAAACACCGCAAGAGGGGAGGGCAATTGTTTCCATCAGCTAACCGCCCCCAGCCCGAGGGAGGCTGAAAAGGCTCCAATTTGTCCTGTAGCACGGTGACCCATATTAAAAGAGTTTTCTCTTCTGGGAAGAGGAGGAGGGGGAGATGTCACCCTGGAAAGAGGAAGGCAGAAAAAGCGGATCTTGGGAAGGAAAGGAAAGACAGAGAAGCCTAGGGCTCCCCGCTCTCTTTCCCTTCGGCTAGTCCTTCAGCTCCTCTTCTTCCTCTCTTTGGATGGGGATGGAATGAAGGGGATGAGAGGATTTCTCAGGATGGTTTTCACTTTTTCCGTTTAGCAAAGGAGAGAAATGAGCTGCTTCCTCCATACCTCAGACACTGAGGTGCACTGTTCATTGGGAATGGCCTTACATGTGTCCAGAGGCAGAGCCATGAAATAGGATCTCCCCTATCCTCATAGTCAGCTTCTTACTTGGACTGTAGAGAATGTGTTTCCAACCCCGTCCCCCGTACCCCGCCCGCCACCCCCGCCCGCGGGTGTGTAGTGGAGAGGAACTACATGGAGTTGGGGCGCAGTGGGATTTGCTGTTCGTGTCCTACTTCATGGCATGCTACTGCCCTGGGCACTGAATCCAGTTTTGCAGGTGCCAGCAATGGGGACAAACAAGGGAACACGTGAAACCACCCGCTGTGGGGGTGCCAGGATGTGGTGAGTGCAGTGAGGACAGGCACAAAAGGAGCCCAGCTCAGGTTGACACCCTTAGCAGAGGAAGGATGGCTGCGGAGGACGACCAGCGAGACTAGGACCACCGTGCCTAAACTCGATCTTAAAGGAGGCAAAAAAGTAGTCCTGGTGAAGTAGGAGTGGGGAGCCAGGCAGCAGGCAGGCATCATTGCAAAGGCACGATGGCCAGAAGCAGCGTAGTGTGTTTGGGAAACGAGCACCAACCAGGCCCATCGAGGCGGAGTTGATGGGGGGAGGGGGCGGGAGGAGATGGGGGCCGGTCCACAGCAGCCCATGTCAGGAGCTTCCCCTGCTCATTTGCTCATTCTGTACGATTCTCTCGACTAGCCCTGGCCAACTCTAAGATACCCACCCTGGTTGATCCAAGGCCTTTATCCCTTCCTCCATGTCTCAGTGCAAGTTATTTTTCTGTGCAAAGCAAGCCCCCCTTCCCCAGTTAGAGACAGTCAGCACTTTTCCCCAAGAAACAGTGGCCCGGTCCTGGTCTCACACAGCTGCACCCTTAGAGCACCCAGGTCAGCGTGCAGCAAGCACTGAGGCAGAAACTGTCGTCCCATAATGGAGTGGAGGGAAAGAGGGAGAACCTCCTGAGAGTTCCTGGCCGGAGGAGGACAGAGGAGGGATCTAGAAATTCGGACTTGGAAGTGAACTCAGAGAAGCTCCAGTTCAACACATTCATTTTATAGAGGAAGAAAAACGGAGGCCCCAGGAGAAGGAACTTTTACAAGTAACTCAGGAAACTCTGATGGAGCTGGGACTAGCTGCCCAGACGCAGCCTACCACGCCCGGAGCGCCCGCCCTGAATTAAATGAAAGCTCCATTCAGTCCAGCAGGCGGCGACGTAGCTCCAGTTTGGGCCTAGTTGGGGTCGGGGAGGGAATCGGAATTCAGTCTGCGCGGGACCACAAGCAAAACTGAAGCATGTGCACGTTTCTTCCCAGCCAGCTGCTGCCAGTCCGGTTCACGTCCCCACTGAGCCCTTCTCCTCCGGCTGCGGCTCCGGCCCTTGCCTTTCCCAGGATGCCCGGCTCCCACGGATTCCTTGTCTTTTTACAGGCTCCTTAGCATCCTACTCTCTTTGGCGACTATGGTTACCATTGGGCGTAGGGGTGAGATGTAGGGAAAGATTTGCATTTTGACAGAGGATCAAATGACTTTAATCAAAAATGCAATTTCTAGCCCCAGATAGAGTGCGGAATATTTCGGATAGACTCGTAATCTCTCTTAACCCCTCAGTATCTACTAATTAGTCTTAAACTGCCTGTGCTATGCACCGTCCGCAGAAATAGCTAAAATGTCAACGCTTTAATGATAAGTAGGAGTCCCCGGTCTGAGAACTCTTCTTTGGGACAAGCTGGAAGTTCTCCCAACTCTCCTTCCCTCACTCGTCAGGAAATGAAAAGGTACCTACTGGAGATCCAAGGACCGTCGCAGACGCCTGGAGCCCCGCGGGGGCTGACTGGGTCGCTGCCCGCGGGTTCCCTGGAGAGGACCGCTCGACCCAGGCGCGGAGGGGCCGCCGCGGGCGTTTCCTCGCTGGTTCGTTCGGCCCTGCAGCGCCAACAGAGGGCACTGCGCCCCGGAAAGAAGAGGGGAGCATCAGGCAGGAAACGGACAGGGTCAGGGGGCTCGGGGATGTCCTGGGAGCAGGTGGAGTGTACCGACCCTGGTCCGCACAGGAAGCGGAGGTCGCTTCGAAGACAAAGGTCCGGGCAGCGGGTCCAGTCTCGCGCGCCTTTGGCTCGGGCGGGCCTGGCAGAGGGGAAAGCCTCGCGGCATTCAAGCGCAAGGTAGGTTTTAGGAACCAGGGCCTCTCTGAGATTCCTTTGGTCCACTCACCGATTTCACTCCGTTCTTATTCTGGCCTTGGAGGTGCTTGGAACCAAAGCCTCTTGGTCAACTCGTGTTCCGCTGTCAGCCACTAACAAGCCATTAGGCCCAGCCTTTTTCTTAATGATATGAATCATGGATTTTGGTTCACAGAAGTCCTGAGATAATTAGACACAGCAATGGGAGCGGGGGTACGGTGTGTGTGTGTGTGTCGGGGGCGGGGGAGCGCAGAGTGGGGTGGGGTGGGGGACGGCGCTAGGAGGTGCAGTGGTTGCCCTGGGCCCTGCTCTGAATTTGTGATTATAGCAAACCCCTAGATTCTTCTCTGCCTCAGAAGTGTACAATTAAAATTTAACCTAAAAAAGTTTGCCTTCTTTTTTGGTTAAAAATATTTTGGAAAATAGAAAATAGAAAAAAAAAATCGCTCATAGTGCGAATATAGAACTACACTCACTCATAGTTAACATTTTAGTGTAATTTATTATGTACTATTTTTTGTCTTTTTTGTTCCAGTCCTATAGTTATGCATTTTTATTTTTTTCCCCATCATTGTCATCATATTTCCTATTCAGGTTTGCAGGCTGCTTTTTAAAATTCTTACATCATACACATTTCTTTTATACGTAACATGTTCTTCATGAGTCTCACCAGATACCTACATATTTTGCCCATTTATTCCTCGGTCATTAAGTCATGTTTACTTTTTTATTATGATACAGTGATTTCTAAGTAAAATGTAATTTTAATTTTTATTTCTTAACCACCTTGAGTTCTTAAAATGTGTTACAGTTTTTTAAGTGGGTTAGGTCTCCCCTATTTGCTTTTAATTTTATTGCCCTGTGGTCTGAGAATTTGGACCGTATTTATGTTTTTTGAAGTGTGTTGTGCTTTTGTTCAATGGTTGATTCTGTAAATAACTTTAAGCATAGTTCTAAATGAATGATGGAGTATAAAATTCTATATATTAGATCAAGCTTAGTAAACTATATTATCCATACCTGCTGTGTTCTTTATTTCTATCTACTTGATCTGTTAATTTCTGAAAGAACTGTAAATTTTCAGAATATGTTTGTGGATTTATCATTTTCTTTTTATATTTCTAACAAGTTGTGCTTTGCAGATTTTATTTATTTACTAAAAAATTTCCAGCTTTATTGAGATGTAACTGACATGTAACATTGTGTAAGCTTAACGAGTATACAATGTGATGACTCCGCATATGTATATATTGCAAAATGATTACCATAATGTTAGTTAACATATCTATCACCTCACATAGTTACATTTTTTTCTGTTTGTGTGAGTTGAGAACATTTAAGATCTATTCTCTTAGCAGCTTTCAAACATAAAATACAACATAGTCACCATGTTAAGTATAGTCAACATGCTGTACATTATATCCCAGAACTTATAACTGGAAGTTTGTACCCTTTGCCCATTTCATTCCCATATTTTAAAGTGATATTATAAAGTGTAAAAATCACATGGCCGTTAAGATGATAAATAAAAATATTGGCCTATCTATCTTTTTATGCATTTTGAGTTATTTTCTTGGACTGGATTTTGAGAAGGAAATGGTCTTTAAAGCCAAATTGGCCTCTTAAGGATTTGACAAGTGCACAGTGTTGGCTGCCACATGGGAGTGCTTGCTTCATTGAACTCTGGTCATCGGCAGGTATAAAAAACCAAACCAAACCAAAACAAAACAAAAAACAGAAAACAAGAAACAAACAAACAAACAAAGAAACAAGACAGTGTGATTTCAAGAGAGGTAAGAAATGACAACACTTAAAAAATATTTTTTTCTTTGATGTTTATTGAAGTTAACTTTTTTTTTTTCCTGTAGGTCTGATAATCTGTTGAGTTTTCTTGTGTGTGGATGGTCTATTCTTGTCATTTTGTGCTTATGTTTTCTAACTTTTAACTTGAGGAGGTTACTCTATTCCAGTTCTTACGTTCTAGGAATTATGTTTATTCTACCATAAAACACTTATTGAAAAAGAAAAAAAATTAGCCCATCAAACCAGATACCTCAAGTTCACCCTGACTGCCTTCCTTCCCACTGACCTGAGCAGACCATTCAGTGTGGCACACGAAGCAGGGAGGGGTCCCGTGGGGCCTAAAGCATATACGGTGATGGTGGTGATGGAGGGGAGGGCTTCTTTAACTCTTTTTTGTTTGTTTGTTTCAGAGTAGTGAACATGTAAGGTGATTGGGCTGAAATATAGGGAAAAATTATGCCTTGGTGAGATTACATTATTTTCTTATCCCTCAGATAAAGGGAGTGTGGTGGGAAAGGAGAGGGATGCTGGAGATCTTTGCTTTTTTCAGGACTAAGAAAGAGGAGAAATGGTCTAGCTTATCACACATAAGTGCCCCTTCATTGACAGTATTCCTTCAGTATCCTTTTAATGTCCATGTGATCTGTAGAGATGGACCCTTCTTTCATTTTTGATATTAGTACTTTGTGTCTTCTCTCTTTTTTTCTTAGTTACCCTGGCTAGAAAGTTATCAATTTTATTGATGTTTTCTAAGAACTAGCTTTTAGTTTATTGATTTTTTCTACTGTTACCCTATTTTAAATTTCATTGATTTCTGCTCTAATTTTTTTCCTGCTTGCTTTAGGCTTAAGTTGCTCTCCTTTTCTTGTTTCCTAAGGTGGAAGCTTAGATTATTGATTTTATATATTCCTTCCTTTTTAATATATCCATTTAATACTATAAATTTCCTTCTAAACACTGCTTTTATGACAGCCCACAAATTTTAATAAGTTGCATTTTCATTTTAATTCAGTTTTAAATTTCTCTTGAGATTTATTCTTTGACCCATATGTTATTTAGAAGTATCTTGTTTAATTGCCGAATTTGGGGGAGATTTCCAGATATTTTTCTGATATTGATTTCTAGTTTAATTTCATTGTAGTCTGAGAACATGGTTTGTATGATTCTTTTAAAGTTGTTAAGATGTGTGTTTTTGTCCAGAATGTGGTCTGTTCTGGTGAATGTTCCATATGAGCTTGGAAAGAATGTGTATATTACTTTTGTTGGATGCAGTATTCTATAAATGTCAATTAAGTCAATTTGGTTGATAGTGCTGTTCCAGATAATTAACTCATTACTGATTTTTTCCCCTGGTGGATCTATCAATTACTTAGAGAAAGATGTTGAAATATCCAACTATAATAGAGGATTTCTATATTTCTCCTTGCAGCCCTGTCAGTTTTTGTCGCATACATTTTGATGCTCTGTTATTAGGCGCATATATGTTAAAGATTGTTAAATCTTCTGGGAGAATTGACCCCTTTAACATTATGTAATGCCTCTTTTCAATTCTTATACTTTTTCTTGTTCCGATGTCTACCCTATCTGAAATTAATATAATGACTCCAACTTTCTTTTAATTATTGTTAACATGATATAAATTTCTTCATCCCTTTATAACCCATCTGCGTCTTTACACTTAAGGTAAATTTCTTCTAGACCACCAATGGTTGGCCTTTTTAAATAAAATCTGACAATCTCTGTCTTTTGGTTGGTGTATTTAGACCATTCACATTTAAAGTTATTATTGAAGATGGAGAAAAAAACTTTTGACAAAATCCAACATTTATTTACGATAAAAACTCTCAACAAAGTGGGTATGTAGAGGAAGTGTAGCTCAATATAATAAAAACCATATATAATAAGCCTACAGTTAACATCGTACTCAAGGATGAAAAACTGAAAGCTTTTCTTTTAAGATCAAGAACAAGACAAGGATGCCCACTCTTGCCACTGTTATTCAACATAGTATTGTAAGTCTTAGTGATAGCGATTAGGCAAGAAAAAGAAATAAAAGACATCCAAATTGGAAAGGAAGAAATAAAACTGTCACCATTTGCAGATGACATGATACTACATGTAGAAAATCCTACTAAAGACTCCATCAAAAACTGTTAGAACTAACAAATGAATTCAGTAAAGTTGCAAGATGCAAAAGCAATATACAGGAAATTGTGGTGTTTTTAGATACAAATAATGAACTATCAGAAAGAGAAAGCAAGAAAAGAATTCCATTTAAAATTACGTCAAAAAGAATAAAATACCTAGCAATAATTTTAACCAAGGAAGAAAAAGATCTGTATACTGAAAACTGTAAGGCATTGTTAAGAGAAATGAAAGAAAACACAAATAAATGGAAAGATATTCCATGTTCATGGACTGGAAGACTTAATATTGTTAAAAAGGTTATACTACCCAAAGAAATCTACAAACTCAATTCAATTTCTATCAAAATTTCAATGCAATTTTTCACAGAACTAGAACAAATAATTCTAAAATTTGTACAAAATCACAAAAGACCTTGAATAGCCATAGTGATCTTCAGAAGCTGGAGGTATCATTCTCCCTGATTACAAATTATACTACAAACTTGTAATAATAAAAATAGTATGGTTTTGGCATAAAAAACAGGCACACAGATCAATGGAACAGAATAGAGATCCCAGAAATACCTAAATATATATGAACAATTAATTTATGACGAAGAAGCCAAAAACATACAATGGGGGAAAGGACAGTCTCTTCAATAAATGGTGTTGGAAAATCTGGACAGCCACATGCAAAAGAATGAAACTAGATCTTATACCATTCACAAAAATCAACTCATTTCGATTAAAGTCTTGAATGTAAGACCTGAAAGCATAAAATTTCTAGGAAAAAAAAAGGTGTTAAGCTCCTTGACATCAGTGATTTCTTTTTTTTTAAAATATAACTCCAAAGGCAAGAGACACACAAATAAACAAATGGACTACAGCAAACTGAAAAGCTTCTGCACAGTGAAGGAAACTATCAACAAAATGAAAAGGCAACCTACTGAATGGGAGAAGATATTTGCAAACCATGTTGCAAACGGGGTTAATATCCAAAATATATAAAGAACTCATACAACTCAACAACAGAAAAACAAAAAACCTGATTAGAAAATGGACAGAGGGTCTGAATAAACATTTTTCCAAAGAAGACATGCAAATGGCCAATTGACACACGAAAAAATGTTTAACCTCAGCATTTATCAGAGAAATGCAAATCAAAACCACAATGAGATATCATCCCACACCTGTTAGGATAGCTATTGTCAAAAAGACAAGAAATAAAAGTAGTAGAGAGGATATAGAGAAAAGAGAACTTTTGTACACTGTTGATGGGCATGTAAACTGGTGCAGCCACTATGGAAAACTGTATGGAGATTCCTTGCAAAAAATTAAGAACAGAACTACCATACAACCCAGCAATTCCACTTCTGGGTATTGATTTGAAGAACTCCAAGATACTAATTAGAAAAGAAATATGCACCCCTATGTTCATTGCAGCATTATTTACGATAGTCAAGATAGGGAAACAACCGAAGTGTCCATCAATAGATGATTAGAAAAATAAATGGTACATTTATTTGGAATACTGCTCAGTCATAAAAAATAAGAAAGTCTTGCCATTTGTGACAACAGAAATAGACCTTGGGGGGATGATGCTAAGTGAAATAAGTCAGATGGAAAAAGACAAATACTGTATGATACCACTTATATGTGGAACCTAAAAAAAATATTGACCGACAGCAATAAAAACAAACTCAGAGATAACAGAGATGGGTGAAGAGAATCAACAGTATGGTCATGTCTGATAACTAAACTTACAATGGTGAACACTATGTAATGTATGCAAATATCAAATTAAATGTTATACACCTGAAATATATGTAATCTTATATATCAATTTTACCACAATAGAAAAGAAATCAGATATTAGAAAAGTAGTGATTATTGATTGATGTAGCTGGATTAATACCTATCAGGTTTGTAATTGTTTTCTATTTGTTGCACTTGTTATTTACTTTTTTCTCCTCCTTGTTACTTATTTACTTTTTTCTGCTCCATCCATATAAAGAATTATTTATTAATGTTTTCCCAACACTTTCTTGAACAACATTATGTGTAGCTCTGTGTGCAGCAAAATGTGCTTCCTCATACCTCTACACAATAAAGCAGGTACAAAGATATTCATGCAACACTACCTATAAAGTGAATTTTGGGAGAAAACCAATGGGGGAGTGGGGACTTAAATTATAATTCATTGACCTAAAGGAATACCATGTAGCAGTTAAAAGTAAGCCAATACATTCATACGTCCTGGAATAAAACAAACTCTAACACATGTTATTAAGTGAAAAATAAAGTGCATAACAATACATACATCATGATTCTTTTATGTGAAAATTATATGTGTATGTGTGTATATGCACAGAAGCAGCTCTGGATGGTGGGTTTGGAAAAGCAAATAACTATTAGTTACATTTATTTTTGACAAAATTGTATTCAGATCTTTATTAAGCTTTCAAAAAATGAAAGGAGCATAAAAGTGCTTTTTGTCAGAAGGAGAAGGTCACCTGACATAAGCAACCTTTTCTAACTTTAGTGTTTAGACTGCTCATCTGAAATGGGTGCACCATACCTGCGATGGTCCAGTTCCAGAGATGCAGGGAGCAAAGATGTTCCCAAGTACCTGCCAATCCCAGTCTGCCCTTTCTTCCATTCTCTTGGACTTCGGGCAAATTTATTCAGGGTGCACACTCTGTAGTTCACAGAGATGGGGGCATGGCTCTCCAGGGCAGAGTGAGAGCCTTCTAGGATTCCAGGTGATAGTGGCAGGGAAGGCTTTGGGGGTAGGATACTGGAAGTGGGGCGGAACCCCTGATGGGAGAGGGAGGGAATCTGTTCAAAGCATGAAAGCTCCATTCGTGTGGACCTGCTCTTTTTGCCCCTGATTCGCAGAGACCCAGGGTCTGAGTAGCTTTGGTGAGGTCACAGCATGGCTATACTTTCTCTGCAGGCATCAAGAGACCGGAAAAACTGAAATACCTTCCTCTTGAGGCCCTGCAAAACACCAGAGGACTTCAATATATGCACTGAGTTGGCAACAGCTGTTGGTTACTTGCTAGCAAATGACAGATGATTTTCTCTGTGACATAGTTGCCTAGTCAGATGTGTCAATTTATTCATAAAAAGAACCAGGGTTATGGCACAAAATAGGCCTAGGATTACAATGGTATCCAGCTCGTTTAATTCAAGACTTCAAAGCCAGAAAACTCTGTTTCTGTTTCTTCTGAATTCTCCTAAGAGGAAATCATACACACAGAATCACTTATTGTAATTATGCCCCCAAAGTAAGCAAGTTAATCTCATTTGGGTAAGTGAAGTGAGGGTTTTATGCCTCCCTCTTGAGCATCACTCTGGAGTTTATTTCTGTGGTTAATTTCAGGAGTGTGCGCCCTGCAAATTAGTTCCCTGTCATTTGGAATCAAGGATGTAAAGGTCTATCGTTGTAAGACATTGCCTAATGCTTTTAAAATTTCTCCCAAAAGAGTTGCGAGGTAGTTTGATATTGTCATTTGAGGTTGGAAGACAACCCAAATGTCTGTCCAAAATGTCAGTGAGTTTGTTCTGATGGAAACTTCCTCTCAGAGGTACATTTTATTAGACATGAAGACTCAGTTTCAAGGTGTTCAATATGTCAGTTTCCCCAGGTAATGTACCCATTCAGTGTATACTAAATGTCAAGCATATATTCTTGACAAGCTGTTTATAAAATGTATCTGGAAGTAAAGGACCAAAAATAGGAAAGTTAATTTTGCTGAAGGATAAAGGAGTGCCTGCTTTTACAAATATCATATTTTCCAAATATGATTTATAAACTATAATAATTTAAATGGTAATAGCTCAATAGAAGAGAGTAGAAGGCCAAGAAGAAATATATGAAAATGTCAGAGGTCTCTGTTAACAGCAGTGAGTAAAGGATTTGGTCTGTGGTGCTGTAATCATTGGCTTTTCATGTGGGAAAAATGTAAAACTTGACTTCTATCTCAAACCATTCACAAAAGTGTATTCCAGGAAGAATAGAGAGTGAATGTGAAAAGCAAAGCTTTAAAACTTAAAAAAAAGTTTTTTATGACATAATGTAAGGACAGAATTTCTTGATCAAGACATAAAAATGCAAATCATAAAGGTCTTATGATATGTTATCATATTAAAAAAATTTTAAATTTATTTATTTAAATTAGTTTCAAGTATACAGTACATAGGTTAGATATCTCTATAGTTCATAAAACGATCCCCCCAATTGCTCCATCCCTCCCCTGGCCCTCCACCCAGCCATCTTATTAATGTTTACTGCATTTCCTCTGCCATGTTCCCCATCCCCATGACCATCCATCAACTACTTTGTACTTCTTTAACTCTTCACCCCATTCTCCCAGCCTCCAACCCCCCTTTCCTCTGTCTGTCACCAAATTGTCCACTATATTTGTGAGTCTGTTTTTGATTGATCTGTTCTTTTTGTTCCTTAGATTCTGCATATAAGTGAAATCATATGGTATTTATCTTTCTCTGTCTGACTTATTTCACTCAGCATAATAACCTCTAGGTCCATCCATGTCGTTGCAAATGGTAGGATTTCATTTTTTTAATGGCTGAGTAATATTCCATTGTATATATGAACCATAATTTCTTTATCCAATCGTCTGTTGATGGGCATTTAGGTTGCTTCCTTATCTTGGCTATTATAAATTGTGCTGCCATGAATATTGGGGTGCATAGATCTTTACGAATTATTGTTTTGGTTTTCTTTGGTTAAATACCCAGAAGTGCAATTGCTGGGTCAAAAGGTAGATCTATTTTTAATTTTTTGAGAAACCTCCAGACTGTTTTCCATAATGGCTGTACCCATTTGCAATCCCACCAACAATGTATGAGGGTTCCCTTTTCTTCACATCCTCGCCAACACTTGCTGTGTTTTGATTTATTGATCATAGCAATTGTGACAGGTGTGAGGTGATATCTCATTGTGGTTTTAATTTGCATTTTTCTGATGATTAGTGACTTTGAGCATCTTTTCATATGTCTAATAGCCATCTGTATTTCCTCTTTGGAGAAGTATCTGTTCAGGTCTTCTGCCCATTTTTTAATTGGATTGTTTGTTTTTTCGTTGTTGAGTTGTGTATGTTCTTTATATAATTTGGATATTAACCCCTTACCTAATGTTTCATTAGCGAATATCTTCTCCCAATCAGTCGGTTGTCTTTTTGTTTTGTTGATGGTTTCCTTTGCCGTACAAAAACCTTTTAGTTTGATGTAGTCCCATTTGTTTATTTTTTCTTTTGTTTCCCTTGCCTGAGGAGATATATCTGAAAAGAAATTCCTGTTAGTAATATCAGAGAGTTTACTGCTTATATTTTCTTTTAGAAGTTTTATGGTTTTGGGTCTTACATTTAAGTCTTTAATTTATTTTGAGTCTATTCTCGCATACGGTGTAAGAAGGTGGTCCAGCTGCTGCTGCTGCTGCTGCTTCGTCTTCTTCTTCTTCCTTCTTCTCCTTCTCCTTCTCCTTCTCCTTCTCCTTCTCCTTCTCCTCCTCTTTCTCCCCTTCTCCTTCTCCTTCTCCTCCTTCTCCTTCTCCTTCCTCCTTCTCCTTCCTTCTCTTCTCCCTTCTCCTTCTCCTTCTCCTTCTCTTCTTCTCCTTCTCCTTCTCTTCTTCTCCTTCTCCTTCTTCTTCTTCTTCTTCTTCTTCTTTTTGCATATATCTGTCTAATTTCCCCAACACTATTTATTGAAGAGATTGTCTTTACCCCATTGTATATTTTTACCTCTTTTGTCATTTATTAAGTGAGTGTATAGGTGTGGATTTATTTCTAGGCTCTCTATTCTGTTCTTTTGATCAATGTATCTGTTTTTATGCCAGTACCATGCTGTTTTGATTACTGTAACCTTGTAGTATAGTTTGATATGAGGTAATATGATACCTCCAACTTTGTTCTTCTTTCTCAAGATTGCTGTGGCTATTCGGGGTTTTGTATGGCTCCATATAAATTTTAGGATTATTTGTTCTAGCTCTCTGAAAAATGCCATTGGTATTTTGATAGGGATTGCATTGAATCTATAGATTGCTTTGTGTAGTATGGCCATTTTAATAATGTTGATTCTTCCTACCCATGAACATGATATACGCTTCCATTTATTTGTATCTTCTTCAATTCCTTTTTTCAATGACATAATTTTCCGAAAACAGGTCTTTTACCTCCTTGATTAATTTGATTCCCAGGTATTTTATAGTTTTCGATGCAATTTTAAATGGTATTGTTTTCTTAATTTCTCTTTATGAACATTCATCATTGATGTATAAAAATACCGCTGACTTCTGAATATTTATTTTGTAACCTGCTACTTTACTGAATTCGTTGATCAGTTCTAACAGTTTTTTTGGTGGAATCCTTAGGGTTCTCTCTATATAGTATCATGTCATCAGCAAATAATGAGAGTTTTACTTCTTCCTTTCCAATTCAGATGCATGTTATCTGGCTTTAGGTCCCTGTGGACAACGCTCTTCTAGTGGCAGGACTGCACAGCTGCCAGAAAATGCCTTAGGCCTCGTTCTCAGTCATGTGGCCATGGTTCCTGTAGATAAACATGTCCCTTCCACTAACATGCTCCATAATGAGGAATAATGTTTCCTCGGTGTCAGTAAGCTCAAATAACTTTATGATATTCTGATCATTAAAGGCCTTCATGCAGAGAACTTCTCAGAAAACTCTGGAGGAGGCCTGCTGATTAATGACTTTGACAGCCACCTCTGTCCTAGTCAGAATGTGCTAGGCCAACCTCACCTTGACAAAGGTTTCCTGGTCAGTGGTGTTCAGGAGTTCGTAATGGCCAACATGGGGCTTCCTCATCAGCAGATGGCTGCAAGGTCTTGCAGCATGGTGACCTGCTAACTCCACTAACTGACAACACTAATAATGCTAACTATGCTTACTAACTCTGCTAACAAACAGCACTAACTCTACTGTGCTAACCAATACTAACGATGCTAACTATGATCACCAACTATGCTAATAAACAATAATAACTATACTAACCATGCCAACAAAGCTAAAAAAATTAAAGAAAAAAATGAGAAAAAAAAACAAAAAAAATAAAAAATGAGAAAAGAACAAAAGATTGAGAAAAAGAAAATAGAAAAAAGAGAAAAAGATGAAAAGAATAAAGAAAGATGAGAAAAAGAACAAAGAAAAACAAGAAAAAGGAAAAAATTAAAGAAAAATGAGACAAGGGAAAAAGAATAAAGAAAAATACACAAAATAGAAATAGAAAAAAAAAAAAAAAGAGTTAACCGTCTGGTGACAGGTCACCAGAAATCAGCTTCCTGGGTTATGAGGACAAAAACCTCAGAGGTCAGAGCAAGAAATGGACCGATCATGGCTGGGAATTAACTATAGCAGTTTTCTCACTTTTTGGTCTCAAGACAGCATTACTCTGAAAAAAATTTCAAAGAGCTTTTTGTTTATGTGGGATGTTAAAGACTCATATTTCCTTTATTAGAAATTAAAATCTGTGGGCCTTTTTATTTATAATTTGAAAATCTGTAATAATTTTTGTCTTTTAATAAAAGACCTCATAATATACTTAAAATATTTAATTCCTTTGAATTTCAACTTAACCGACATCAGGATACTGTAGGAAAATATTCTGCTGCATAAGACATGATAAAATATGTTATGTACATTTATAAAACTGAGAGAAAGATAGCTTTCATCATATTTTTGCTAATAAGACCATGAGCAGATTTTCATACAAAATCCTGGAGATGAGAGGGCAGGGGGTTGATGTATTCAAAGCATTGAAAGAAAATATCTTATATCTGATAGAACTGTCCTTTAAAAATGAGGGAGCAAATAAGAAATTCTGAGAGAATTCTTTACCACTAAACCTGCCCTGCATGAATGAAGTCCTTCAGGTCAGAATAAAAGGACATTGGACAGTAACTCAAAGCCTTATGAAGAAGGAGTTCTTTCAATAAATGGATGATTATAAAAGCTAGTGCTATTGTAAATTTTGTATAGCTCCACTTTTTTATTTTCTACTCGATTTAAGAGACTAATGTATTAAAAAAATAATGAAATGCATAAAGATGTAGTTTTGTGACATCAATAACTGAAAGGAGATGGGGTCAGAGCTCTGTAGAAGTACAGTTTTTATATCTTCTTGAAGTTAAGCTGGTATAAATTTACATAAGAGTTTTATAACTTTACAATGTTAAGTCATTCAAGTGACCAAAATGTATTTGTCATATGTATTTGGTCTTCATCATGTGTTCCTGGCTCACAGAACTCCAAATCCTGGAATATCCTGAGCAGTAAGGGCAATGGGAACATATTATATCACAATATTTGGCTTCTTGTCCTCAGTTCTTAAAAACTCTTCAGAGCCATAAAGGTGATATTGGTGTCTTGTTATTCATAACAAGTCCCTTTCTACAACAACTGGGTTTATGTAAATAAGGTGACTTTCAGAAAGCATCTAGGGATGAGGGCTGATTACCAGGAAAACAAACCATGAATAGAGGGTTGGAACTTTCAGTCCCACTGCTTGATTTCCAAAAAGAGGAGATGAGAGTTGGAGGTTGGATCAATCATCAATGGCCAATGAGTAAATCATTCATGCTCATGCAATGAAGACTCAAAGAAATCCAAAAGAAGGGGGTTCAAGGAACTTCCACACTGAGGAACCAGAATGCTTCCATGAGCCACCACGCCTGGCCCCAAATGCCACAGGGACAGAAACTCCTGTTTTAGACCTCACTGTACATATCTCTTCATCTAGCATCTCGTCATCTAGATTTGTACCCTTTAATATCCTCTGTAATAAACCAGTAATCTGGCAAAAAAAAAAAAAGAATATGAAACAAACCCAGTTAAGTACAAAGTTAAAGAACAAATCTCAGATCAGGAAAAGATATTTATAATGCATAGAAACAACAAAAGATCATTATTCATAATACATAAGAACAACACAAAGAAATAAGATAAAGACAAATAATTCAATTAAAATGAGCAAAGGATATGAACCAGCCAATATTCATATAAAAAGACACTAAACCTTATTTGAATAAAGGAAATGCAAATTAAAACAACTGCTATACTTTATAACCAGATTAACAAGACTAATTATATCAAGCATGAGTGAAGAAATGGCCAAAGAACTTTTATGTAATATAGATGATGTAAAAACTTCACTTCTTTAAAATGACTTTTCTCTTTTCTTTCTCCTTGATTCAGACTGGTTTTGTTTTTTCTAATAGCACCATAACTCATATGCTTTTTTTCTCTCCTTATCCTTCCATCTTTGCATGTACTGCAGGACCACTCCCTTAATTATTAAGCCCTTTAGACATCAGATTCTGGTCAGCATCAAACAATCTTAGGAACAGGGCCTCAAGTCTGTTGACCAAAGAAACAGTTTCAGTCAAACTAAAGATTTCATCTAGGCCTCGGCTACGTTTCAGCTCTAGACTCACGAAGGCAGAATGACCCTATTGATCACATCCACTCAAAACCAGACAGAACTATGCTATGACTGACATTAGGACCTGATGCCATTATCAACTGCCTCCTACTCTAGCTCTGACTAATCAGTAGAGCTCACAACTCCAACTCTCTTAGTTACCATGACTGATGAGTTTTCCCCTATATAACTTAACTCCTAGAGACCATCAGGGAGCCAGATCTTTGAGCACTAGCTTATTTGTGGCTCTGGGCTTGGCACCATGTCCTTAAATAAACCCTTAATTCCTTTCCTGCAAACCCCTGTTTGTATGTCGTTTGGCTTTGATGCATGTAGGCAAGTGAACCCCTTTTGGTTAGGCTACAATGGGAATATAAATTGTTACAACCACTTTGGAGACAATTTGGTAATATCTACTAAAAATAAAGATGCTCACCATTTCTCCAACTCCTCAACCCCAGCACTTCCACTTTTAGGTTCATTACTCAGAGAAATTTTGAAGTATAAGAATGTTCACAGAGGTTCAAAGAACAGAAACTGGAAATTTGTAATAACAAACATTGGAAAAAAACATAAATATTGAATAATAGAGGAATGAATAAAAAATAGAGATAAATGAAATAACACAATGAATGAGATAGATCCACAGGCATCAAAAATAAATCTCAAAAGTGTGATGTTCAAAGAAATAAGTAAATTTTTTAAAAATAATTTTTATTTTTCAATTATAGTTGACACACAATATTATATTAGTTTCAGGTGTACAACATAGTGATTAGACATTTATATAACTTCTTAAGTGATCACTCTGATGAATCTAGTACCCATCTGACACCATACATAGTTATTACAATATTATTGACTATATTTCTTATGCTATACTTTGCCCTCCCTTGACTATTTTGTAACTACCAATTTTGGCTTCTCAATCCCTTCCCCTTTTTTACCCTTCAAAACCTCTCTCATCTAGCAATCATCAAAATTCTCTCTGTTTCTATAACTTTGTTTCTGTTTTATTTGTTCATTTATTTTGTTTTTTACATTCCACATATAAGTGAAATAATATGGTATTTGTCTTTTCTCTGTCTTATTTCACCCAGCATCACACCCTCTAGGACCATCCATGTTGTTGCAGGTGGCAAGATTTCATTCTTTTTTTTTATGGCCGAGTAATATTCCATTATATATATATGTACCACTGCTTTATCTGTTTTTCTATTGATGGACACAGTTTGCTTCTATATCTTGGCTATTGTAAACAATGCCGCAGTGAACATACGGGTGCATAGATCTTTTTGAATTAATGTTTTGAATTTCTTCATATAAATACCCAGAAGTGGAATTACTGGGTCCTTTGTTGTCTCTTGTTAAAGCCTTTATTTTAAAGTCTATTTTGTCTGATATAAGTACTGTTACCCCAGCTTTTCTTTTTCATTTCCATTTTCACAAAGTATCTTTTTCCATTCCTTTTTTTTCAGTCTTTGTGTGTCTTCTGATCCAAAATGAGTCTCTTGGAGGCAGCATATGTAAGGGTCTTGTTTTCTTATCCATTCAGCCACCATAAGTCTTTTGATTGGTGCATTTAATTTATTTACATTTAAAGTAATTGTTGGTAAATATGTAGTTATTGCCATTTTATTATTTATATTTTTGATCTCCCCCTTCCTCTCCCCCTCCCCTCCCCCTTCTTCTCCTTCTCCTTCTTCTTCTTCTCAAAGAAGTCTCTTTAATATTTCTTGTAATACTGGTTTGGTGGTGATAAATTCCTTTAGCTTTTTCTTGTCTGGGAAGCTCTTTATCTATCCTTCGACTCTAAATGATAGCTTTGCTGGGTAGAGTAATCTTGATTGTAGGTCCTTGCTTTTCATCACTTTGAATATTTCCTGCCAATCCCTTTTGGCCTATAATGTTTCTTTTGAGAAATCTGCTGACAGTCTTATGGGAGCTCCCTTGTAGGCAACTAATTGCTTTTCTCTTGCTGCTATTAAGAGTCTCTTTTTCTCTTTAACCTTTAGCATTTTAATTTTGATATATCTTGCTGTGGGCCTCTTTGGGTTCATCTTGTTTGGGATTTTCTGTGCTTGCTGGGCTTGTGTGTCTATTTCCTTCAACAAGTTAAGGAAGTTTTCAATAATTATTTCTTCAATTAGTTTTTCAATTCCTCGCTCTCTCTCTTCTCCTTCTGGTACCCCTATGATGTGAATGTTGGTATGCTTGGTGTTGTCCAAGAGGCCCCTTAAACTATTCTCATTTTTTTTTGGACTATTTTTTCTTGTTGGTCTGATTGAGTGGTTTCTGCTATCTTGTCTTTCAGATTGCTGATTTAGTCCTCTGCTTCATCTAATCTACTATTGATTTCCTCTAACAAATTTTTCATTTAAATTATTGTATTCTTCATTTCTGACTAGTTCTTTTTTATGTTTCTATCTACATTTTTTATGTTTCCTATCTCTTTGCTGAAGTTTTCACTGAGTTCATCTACTCTTCCTCTAAATTCATTGAGCATCCTTACAACCAGTGTTTTGAACTCTGCATCTCATAGATTATCTCCATTTTATTTAGTTCTTTTCCTGGAGCTTTGTTGTGTTCTTTCATTTGGGACATGTTCTTTCTTTGTCTCCCAATTTTGACTACTTCCCTATGTTTGTTTCTATGTATTAAGTAGAGTTGTTATTTCTCTTGGACTTAGTAGAGTGGCCTTGTGTATTAGGTTTCCTGTGGTGCCCAGTGTCACAGTCTCACTGGTCACTTGAGCAGAGTGCCCCAGGTGTCTTCATTGTGTGGGTTGTGTGTGCCCTCCTGTTGTTATTAAGCATTGATTGTTTTTGGCATGTCAGTGGGAGAGATTGACCTGAGGCTGATTGGTTCTGAGGACTGGCCATGACTACAGTGGAGGAGATTTGCACAGGGGCTGACCTTATGAGGCAGGATTTGCTTTAGCAGGACTCTGGTGCCTGCTGAGTCTGCCCTTTGGATGTGTCATTTGTGGAGGTGGTTGAGTGGTGCTCTGTTGTAGTTCAAAGCTGGCCACGGGATGTGTTGATTCTGGGGTCTCTTGGGAGAGGCTGTGGTGCAGGTCAAGTTCAGCTGCTGCCTGTGTCCTGCCCAGGGCCACTTGGTACAAGCTACAAAATGATCTTCAGATGGTTGCCACTTGTACTGAGTTTGAAGGTGCCTGGGAGAAGCTGGGCTATCAACTGAGGGTGGCTCTTGCTACTACTAGGCTTGGAACTACTTAGCAAGGGGTGTGGGGCACACCAAGGCCAGATGCTGCTTGTTTGGGGTTTTTGAATCTTTGAGTGATTTTAGAAAAGTCTGCAGCTCAAACCAAGACAAGACATTTGTAAGAAAAAGCCAGTGGAAGTAGCTTGGGTAGGCCTGCAAGTTGGGTGGGGCAGAGTCTGAGGGAATCACCAGGGTGGGGCAAATGGTGTTAGCCAGGTTGATGGAGATTCAGATATGGTGGCTACCTGCATGCTTGGAGTGGGGAGGGCTCAAAAGAGAACCAATGCTTTCTGCCAGCACTTCTCTCTGAGGGAAAGGTTCTCCCCTGCTCAGCATTTATCTACTCCATTATCTTGACATGAAGCCAGCAAATTTCTTAAGTATACATGCAATCTGACATCATTTACAAAAAATAAAATGACATGTAAATAATGCTATATATAATTTATTATTATATCATTATTTTTAAGCATATACTTATATAAGTATTACAAGTGTAAAAGTATAAAAGCCTGGACAGGTAGAATCCACAAACCTCAGGATATGAATTACCTTGGTGGTGAGTGGTAGTGGAGGATGAAATGGTGATAAAGTAAGTACTAACATTTTATTTTTTATGAAATAAAAAACTGAAGAAAATTTGACAAAATGTTAAAATTTGCAAATCTGATAGTGGGTATTTGGGCATCTATTATATAACTTTTAGTTATATAAAGAAAATAACTTGTCTTTACATTTGACATATTTCATACTTAAAACAAAAATTTAAAACTGTCCTCTTTAGAAGATTAATAGAATAATTACATGTAATGAATACCTGCTGTATTCCAGGCAGGATTAAACTACTAGTTATACTTGGATTTCAATTCTGTGGGAGATTGGTGCCCTATTATTACCTGCCTTGTGCAAGGGGCAACAGTACTAGAATTTTGAAGATTAACTAAACATCTTTTGCTTGCCTTGAGTGAGGGTGAGATTTAGGCTATTCAAAAGTAACCAGGCAAATCATACATCCTTTAAGAGATTAGTATTCAAAATATGTAAAGAACTCATACAACTCAATAGCAAAAAACCACAAACAATTCTATTTAAAAACAAGCAGAGAATTGAATAGATATTTTCCCAAAGAAGACATACAAATGGCCAGGTATGTGAAAAGATTTTCAACATCACTAGTCATCATAAAAATGCAAATCAAAACCTCAATGAGGTATCACCTCAGAAGTGTTAGAATGGCTATTATCAAAAAGACAAGAGATAAATGTTGGTGAAGATGTGGAGAAAAGGATTGTTGTGGGAATGTAAATTGAACAACTACTATGCAAAACAGTATGATGATTTATCAAAAAGTTAAAAGTAGAAATATCATATGATTTATTACTTCCACTTCTGGGCATATACTCAAAGGAAACAAAATTGCTATCTATCTTGAAGAGATATCTGCATCCCTATATTAATTGCAACATTATTTATAATGGCCAAGATATGGAAACAACTTGTGTCTATTGATAGACGAGTGGATAAAGAAGGTACATATATATAATGGAATACTATTTGGTCATATAAACAAAGAAAATCCTGCCATTTGCAACAACATGGACAAATCTTGAGGGTATTATGCTAAGTGAAATAAGTCAACAAGTAAAGACAAATATTATATGATCTCACACGTGGAATCTAAAAAAACTAACTCATAGAAATAGGGAACAATTAGTGGTTGCCAGAGATGAGGGTGGGCGTGAGAAAAATAGGTAAAGGGGGTTAAAAGGCACAAATTTCCAGTTATAAAATAAATGTCATGGGGATATAATGTACAGCATGACAGTTATAATGTACAGTGATTACAGTTAACGATGTCATATTGCATATTTGAAAGTTGCTAAGAAAGTAGATCTTAAAAGTTCTCATCACAAGAAATAATTTTTTAACCATGTATGGTGATAGATGTTAACTAGACTTATTGCGGTAATCATTTTGCAATATATGCATACATCAGATTATTACGTTGTGCCCTTTAAACTAATACAGTGTTATATGTCAATTATATCACAATAAAACTGTGAGAAAAATTGCCAGGGTCACTTGCCCAGGGTCACACAGGCTGCCCAGGTCTATCAGGTACCAGTCGCTGCCCTAACTACTGATCTATCCTGTCTGCCCCATTTGCTCCTACCCACCTTCCCTCTTCTCCTGAACCACTCTTTGTAGCTGGGTTTACTTGGTTTGAAAGGGCCAACTTATTATTTTTTTCCCCAAATAATCCAATAACTCTGACTTTTTACCAGGTTACATAGGCCTTCCCCTATGCTTTCCTCCAAACTCACAGGCTTGTTGCTCCTTAAAATCTCAAGGAACAGCTGTGCTATTTCTGGCACCTGTGTAGGAAGTAGGTAAGGCATTGTTGTCAGGTCACCTGGGATTGAATCCTAGCTCTCCAATTTATTAAATTCTGTAGAGCCTCTCTGAGCCTTAGTGTCCTTACCTGTTAAAGGTGTCACTGATATTTGTTGTATTAGGCTGTTAAGAAAGTAAACAGAAAAAGGGATGGACAGCTCCCAGTATGGTGCTGGCACCTGGGAAGTACTTGGCAGATGGGAGCTTTATTACTCTTACGTCTTGTGATGAGGAAGAAGAAGGAGTCCAGTCCTGTCAGGCACACTCAAGCTAAGACGCAGCAGGGCTCTTTCACACTGTGGCCCAGGCTGGGATGCAGGGCAAGTTGGAGCCCATTGCAGCGGGGCCTGAAAGCAAGTAGAGTGATTGTTTTTAAATCAGCGTGGACCCCCAAGTGGAACATCTTCCTTCTCAAGGAAAACCCCTTCAAAACCTTTGGAAAATCACAGTTTCACTTTTAGCAAGCCCCTGCTGCAGTGAGGGAAAGCCCCCACAGTAACCAGTCTCCTCCAAAGGAAGCGTTCTCTTGACAGAGCTGTGCTTACTCATGCCTCCTGCTTCCTGCACCCTTCCCTTCCCACTGGTTAATTCCTTAGCTCCACCCTGTCCTGACTCCTTTATTCTGTTGCATTTCCTGGTCCCACTCCTCTTTCATTTGGGAGGGATGCACTTTGGGTACTGCTTTCGGATTCTGGATTATCCATTTGCTGCAGCCTGAGTGAGGGGCCTCTGCCTGGCAGCCTCAGTGAGGTCTCCTTTGCTGCCTTCCCAAGCAACTCTGTGCAACTCAGCACTTAGATTAGGGTTTCCGAATAAGCCTGCCCTAATATGCCCCAGGCACGTGGTAGAGATGAAACAGGTACCTTATCTAGGGTTTGAGTTCCTGCCATATTTATAGCATAAGCTGTATGCTTTATCTCTATAAACACAGCTGGCAGGTCTGTGCACTACAAGGAAAGATATTCCACTTGGGAAACATAGAGTTTTAAAAGGCTGCCTTCTTCTAAGAAGTGAAAGAAACGATTGATAAATTGAACTTCATTAAAATTAAAAGCTGTTGCTCTGTTAAATCAATGTCAGGAGAATGATCAGACAAGCCATACACTTGGAGAAAATATATGCAAAAGACACATCTGATAAAGACACAAAAAGCTCAACAATAAGAAAACAAACAAGCTGATTAAAAAATGGGCCAAAAGTTTTAACAGACACCTTACCAAAGGAGACACACAGATGGCAAATAAACATAAGAAAAAATGCTCCACATTATAAGTTATCAGGGAAAGGCAAATCAAAACAACAATGAGATACCATTATATGCCTATTAGAATGACCAAAATCCAAAACACTGACAATACCAAATGCTGGTGAGGAAATGGAACGACAGGAACCCTCGTTCATTGCTGGTGGGAATGCAAAAAGGTAGAGCTACTTTGGAAGACAGTTTACTAGTTTTTTACAAAACTAAACATACTCTTATACGATCCAAAAGTCATACTCCTTGTTTTTCATCCAAAGGTGCTGAAAACATATAGCAGCTTTATTCGTAATTGCCAAATTGGTAGCAACCAAGATGTCCTTCAGTAGGTGAATGGGTGAATAAACTGTGGAATATCCAGACAATGGAATATTATTCAGTACCCAAAAGAAACGAGCTATCAAGCCATGGAAAAACATGAGGGAACCTCAAATGCATGTTACTAAGTGATTGAAGACAATCTGAAAAGACTCTATACTGTAGGATTACAGCTATATGACATTCTGGAAAGGACAAAACTGTGGAGACAGTAAAAAGATCGGTGGTTGTCAGTGATTAGAGGGGAGGGAGAGATGAACAGGAAGAGCATAGAGGATTTGTCTAAAACCATAGAATGTACAACATCCAGAGTGAACCCTCAGGTAAATTGTGGACTTTGGGTGATAATTATGTGTCAATGTAGGTTCATGTATTCTAACAAATGTACCACTCTGGTGGAAGATGTCGATAATGGGGAGATTACGCAAGTGTGGGACCCAGGAGTTTATGAGAAATCTCTGTATCTTCCCCTAACATTGCTCTAAAAATAGTCTTTTAAAAAATGTGGCAATCTTCTATTACAAAATCATATCAATGCTTACCAAGTATTTCCCACCTATAACCCAGCAAGGGTTAAAAAAGGTGATACATATTGTGGGTAAAAGTGGGGTAAAACTGGATACAAGCTAGTGGCCTGGAACGCAATTTGATATCAAGTATTAAAAGCTATAAAAATGTTTACACCCATATGCTCAGTAATTCCAACCTGGAAAATTTCCCCAGTCGATATAATCTTAAACTTGGCACAATGTGGTATGAATAGAGATGCTAAATATTGGAAGCAAGTGAAATGTTAAGAAATAAAGAATTATTTAAGTAAACTCTGATAATCCTTTCAATATAATTTTAAGCATTAAAATTATAAGTGTTATAATTATGAACCTATGTAGGAACAAGAAAAATACTATGATATATTTTATAAAAACCTACATTCAGCATGATTAAACTATGTAAAAAATGTTTTGAAAACATTAGAAGAAAATACATGGAGATGCTTTTCGTTTGCTCTTTTTTTCTAGTTCCTAAATTTCTTCAATGTATTTTACTGCAATTATATTGCTTTTACAAATGGAAGACTTAAAAATAACTCACTTCCCTTTCAGGGGGAGAAATGCTCAGTGCAAAGACGCATTCCACTGCAGACAGCCTTCAGAACTGGGCATTTTTCTTTTGGGGGCTGAATCAAGCAGTGTGTGTGTCACTTTTTGTCCCATACTATCTATGCCATTTATTTATATGTTGTCTCATAATTCTCCGGGTTCATGTATTTATATCTTTCTCCACAACTATTAAGAATTTTTAAAATTGTGGTAAAAGAAGTAACAAAATTTACCATTTTAACCATTTTTAAGTGTACATTTCGATATCATTATATATATTCACACTGCTGTTGCAAACCATCAGCACCATCCATCTCCAGGACTTTTTCATCATCCCCATTTCTCTTCCTCCCAGCCCCTTGCTACTACCATTCTGCTTTCTGTCTCCATGAATTCGACTATTTTAGGTGCCTCATATAAGTGGAATCATACATTTGTATTTCTTCCATAACCATTTTTAAAGCTCTCTGAGGATAAGGACCAGTCCCTGATTTGTTTTCATTTTACGATGTTTATTTGCTCATCATTGTGATATTTATTGTGCTAGGCCGGTGGTTAAGCAACACTCAAGAAGCATATGTGGTCTCTGAGACTGACAGAGTAGCAGAACAGAGATAACAAGGAAAACACAGAGAAGAAAGAACAGAGTGTGATAAGCTCCTAAGTGTGGTGACAAACAACCCCGTAGGGCCTTCTGGAAAATCTGAATGTTTGTAGGATGCACTGGGGAGTGGTCCCTCAGGAGGGTGAAGAGGAGCCCTGGGGGCCCGGTCAGAGGGAGGGGAGCACAAAGCCTGAAGAGGGAGAGGCCTTCTTGCAGTATGTGCATTTGTGTGTGCATGCATGTAAGTGTGGGGGGAGTCTGTGTGCAGAGGTCCTGCGGGAGATGGCAAGCCTGAGAAGAAGAAGGAGGGTCCTGGGCTTGTCCGAGCATACAGCAAGATGAGAAACAAATGCCAGCACTTCATGCTGGGCACTGAAACTGCCACACTTTGCACCCATATGACTTCTTGGGCCAGGTACCCAGTAGCCAGGCTTCTCAGACACTGAGGCTGAGGCTGAGGCGCAGATCAGTGCAGCCTCTCCACGGCTAAGTGGGCTCGTGCCGTGGCTACCACTTTGTTCTGTGTCTTTGTGCATTGCTAGGCGGCTGTGTGTACAGTGTCTGGCATTAAGCAGGGAGACAATTGTTATTTCCAATTTGTAGGAGTGGAAACCGAGGCTTAGGGATGAGAAGCCAGCTGCGCAAGGTGAAGGAGCAAGTAAGTAAAGAATGAATGTGTGATTGGATGAATCGGGAAATGAAAAGAATAAAAAGGTCTGCCCCCATCCCCAACTATATCCTCCCAAGGTCCTGGGCTAAGGGGCTTCTCATCATTCCACTGGCCTGGGGAAGAGAGAGGAAAGCCGGAGGGTGGAGGAGGGGAGAGGTGGGAAGAGCAGGGCCCAACACAGAAGATGAAAAAAGATTTTAGTCTCTTTAGAGCAGGCTCAAGTGTGCTTTCTTGTGCTTCTTTCCTAAAGCTTTGACCTAACTTACTGTAAATGCAATGTATGTCCTCTATTTTCTTTAGTTATTTGCATAAACATTCTCTGAGTCTCACAAAACCTTTATGACCACAGTTTTTGAACTTTGAATAACGATCTATCGAGTAAATGGAAGACATTTATTAAAATTCCCGCTTACTGTCGATCATTTAGGTTGTTTTCCATATTTCTAAAATACATAAACAGTGCTATTAAATAATGCTAATAATACTGAAAGTGATATTTCCTGAGGCTTGACCTCCAGACTGGGTTTCAAAAGTCTGAGCAATTTCTTTGGGCCCTGTGGGTTTCAAAAGTCTGAGCAATTTCTTTGGGCCCTGTGGGTTTTGACCCTCCGCAGTGCTTTAGGCAGCTGCGGACGTGCTGAGGAGGCTAGGGACAAAACCCAGATGACACCGCATCTGTGTTTGTAAGTGAACTTGTTCCTCCGGTCCCAGGCAGGTGGTTAGGGGCGGGGGTGCTGGAGGAGGGAGGGGCTGTCCTACATTACATTCCCACATGAAAGGGGCAGGTGCTCAGGTGGGACCCAGGGTGGCAGCAGCTCTGCCTGACACTCCCGGCTTGTGAGGGGTGATCACCTGCTTCAAGCCATCCCCTCAACTCCTCCTTGGGACATTTCCTTTAACTTCCTCGAGAAAAGGCCCGGGGCTCAAGGCCCAGGGAGTTTTATACATTTTAACCTGATTCTATTTCAAGTGTAGCCGGAGACCGTCACTGTTGCAGCAACCCCCAAGCATGTAGGCAGAAGGTTGTGATCAGCTTTTGGTCACGGTGATTACTCTGGACTCTGAGAATGGCTACTCTGGCAGGCACCACCCAGCACCACCCTCCCAGGTGGGAGAAGCTCTGAGCTAGATGGACGTCTCAAAGCTCAGGGAGAGACCCCAGTCCTGGGACCCTGGGGTCCAGCCAGTTCAGCTTCCTATTGGCTGATCCCCATTGGCCAGACACCTCGGGGAAGAAACCAACAGAAAATGTGTGCAGAAGCAACGAGAGAGGAGAAAAGTACTTGACCACTCTTGGCTTCCACCTCCAGGTCTGAATGGTCAGCAGACCATAACTAGAGCTTCCCAGAAAGGGCTACTTTCTTCTCATGCTACTCACCTCCTGCCCATCCAACTCTGCTCTTTATTGCCATTACCTGACTGTGCCAGGCTGCATGACTCAGCACGTGTCTGTCAGCACCTGCAGAGACACACCGTGGAGAGCAGCCGCAGACCCTGTCCTCAGGAAGGAGACATGAGGCACATGCTGTCATGAACACGAGCGTATACCTGGATGTGTAGATGTGGACGGCTAAAGCTCTTGGAGGAAAAGGTCCTAGACAGCTTCTCCAAGCTTTGGTAAATTTGTAGACCAAGCAGGCTGAGGCACTTGTGTTTTTAGGTGGTTTTTAGAGAGTCTCATTTATTGACGTGCCCTTGAAAACCTGGAAGGAAGTGTGGTCTTGTGGGGGAGCGCTGTGTAGGCAACCAAAGGCCTGTACTGTCTTCTGAGCTTTACTCCTTATTGTCAGAGGGGTCCATGTGGGCCACTGAAGTGAAGAGGCAGTCACACCTACCCCCTGCTTAGCCAGGGACATCTCCCCAGTTGTATGGCAGACAATGGAGTTATGAAGTCAATGTGCACCTCCCTAAAACAAAACAAAACAAAACAAAAAGTGACACTAAAAGGTGCCTTCTTGCAAACAACAAAATATTCTGAGAATCTGTGACATTAATTTGTAAATGAAGAGGAAACAGGAGCCACTGATCAATTTATAATGATATCATTGACATGGACTGAAGGAGCACCAACAGACTGTGCTAGCAGTGGGTACGTTGCTTGAGCCCTGTCACGTGAGAAGAACTGCAGCGTGCCTTCTTAACGTTCTCTATATGGTGGCTTACTGTGTCACTGCTGGGTGAGAAGTGTGACAATTAAAAATACTCTCTTCTTGTAAAAAAGAAGAGCAAGTTCAGATTATTTCTATAGAATACAGTGGCATTTGCTGCCTTGCATTGTTGGTAGCTTCCTTGAGTGGGCTAGCGAGGGTGGAGTGACAGCTGGCACACTGGGAAATGTCAATGGAAATGGTCACACATGAACAACACTGAATTTCACAGCATCAAAAAGGTTGTCTTGATGCATTAGTGATTCAAAACTGCAGTCAAGTGTAAGCCATTGAGTAGACTTGCTTTTGAAGAGTTCTTGGAAACTTGCAGGGCTTCCTTAAAGAAAAACGCTTTCTGGCAGAACTAGTTAAATGTGAATTGGGTTGCCCAGAGAATGTGAGTTCCATGCCACAGGAGGTGTTTAAATCCGGGTGGATGAGCACTTGGCAGGGTTGTCATAAAGTATTACTTGGGAAGGTGAATTAGATAGACTTTAAGTTCCTTTTCCAACATGGAGGTCTATAACGCTAAAGGATCAGATTTAATCAGTCACAAAGATTTTTGAATTTTAATTACATCTTGCTGCAGCTTCAGCCACAACTAGGGTAGATAAAGAGCAAACAGGATGGCTTATATGCAGGGATTACGAGCTCTGTAGCTTCATATAGTGAAAAGATTATGTAAACTTGCGCAAAAGCTAAGATTAAACTGCTCTTGCTCTTGTCTGCATGTGTCAGGATTAGGGGATAGGACATTTCATCTTGGGTGATGATGTTTGGGTAAATCCTACCTCTGTCTTTTGCTTTCCAGCCTAGTGACTTGATGGAGCTTAGGCTTACAGTCCTGCTCATAAAATGGCAAGAGTGCAGACATGCAGAGGGGTTAACTGAGAGAATGCAGGTAAAATAATACAGTAACAAGCACATAAGTGCTTAATAAATGGAGATGGTGGCTGGCAAGTGAAAGTAAATGTCAATAAACAATGTGTGAAGGGACGGGTCATCTGGTTACTTTAAAATTTTAGACATTGAACATGGGCAACCTTTCTTTGAACACAAGGAGAAATGTGTGTTTCTGTGTGAATGTGTGTGGTCATACCCACGGACAACCTTTTAAAATAGATGTATAAAGTAAATAATCTCATTTATATTTTAAACTTATTTTTATTGTTTATTATTTGATGATCAATTTTTTCCTCACCAAGGACATTTGCAGCTGCAGGGGATGCTGTAGTTGAGCTCACTTCTGAAGGTCAGATGTCTTTTGAACAGCCCTGGACACAGAAGTGAAACCCTCAGGGCAATGGGAAGCCTGTGGTATTTGGAGTCAACGTGTAAGAGTAAAGTTCTATTCAAGTATGTTTTAAATAGTTACAGCCATAAAAACATTATTTTCTTATTATCAAAATCATGCATATTTTTAGAGAAAATCCAGGATATAGCAAAGCAGAGAGAAAAGGAAAAGAAAATATTTGTAGAGTCTTACCCCCAAACATACAACTGGCAACCTCTGATCTATTACCTTCCAGATTCTCTTTTTAAAATGGGACTGTACTCTAGTTGCTGTAATAACATTAAAAAACTTTTAAACAATACCTTTTCTTGTCATCACAATTCTCCTCATACATATTTTTTTCAAAATTGAAATTTCTTTATTGTTTTGCCTGGCTATAAATGTAATACACAGATGGAAGTCATGCTCATGCATAAACAAGAAAGTAAAAATTACCTCTAATCTACCTCCTCCCCCAGCCTCTGTAACAATCAGAGTTAACATTTGGGCATATATTCTTTCTGACTATTTTTTCTAATGCATGTGTCTTACACACAGATAATTCCTCTCTCCTTAAAGATTGAGTTCATATAACATCTAATGTTTTATAACCCGATTTTTAAATTTAAAAATACATTGTGAATATTTTCCAGTTATTAAATATTCTTGCATAGCATTATTTTAATGGTTCTCATTACCTCGTATGGATGCATTATCATTTATTTCACTGGTGATTTTTAGCATGTTCTCAATGCTCACAATAAAGTGATGCATGTCTTTGCTGTTAAAAGCCTGTGCATAACCATAATAATCTTCATATTAAGTTTGTAGAAGCAGAATTGCTAGGTCAAAAAAATATACACAACTTTAAGGTTCTTGATACGTATTACTGAATTTCCCTTCACGGTAGTGGTACCAGTCTTCACTCCCAGCGGCAGAATGAGAATGGGCTCATTCGTCAGCACTTTCGTCTACTTGAAATATTATATTCTAGTATAATCTGGTAAAATGTTTTTTTGTTTGTTTGCTACTCAACTCTTTCTCTTTCTGTCTCTCTGTGTGTGCATGTGTGTGTATATATGTATATTAGAAACAAGTTTGTATTTAATTTTTATTAGAGTTTATTAATCTTTAAATTACTGACTTTCTGGCTTCTTTCTTTCAGTATATTTTTAAAAACATCGATTTATTTAAACCACCTGAAATTTCTTTTGGTGTAAGTAAGATGTGAAAGCTAAACTGATTTTTTTTCCAAAGAGTTAAACAATTGTCTTACCACCCTTTATATAATCCATTCTTTCCCCATGTATGTGCATGCCACTGGTATCATGTAATCCATATATGCTGATGGGGTCTATTCCTGTATCACTTTATTTTAGTCATTGGAAACAGTAATAGTAAATTGACCAGTATGTATCTAGTAGCTGATAATCCCATTGGGAGGGAGAGGCCTTTGAGAAAGGAAACCTTTCTGATTAAATAAAGATGGACGAGTCACATTCCTCCATCTCTGCAATTTTTTTTCTCTGCTAGGACCTAAGGATGGGAAAAACAGAACATTGCAGTGGGACACAGAAGCGAAGCATGCAGAACATGGCCAACCAGGAATGAAGCGTGTGGGAAAATTGTCCTTCCCCCTGCCCCAGGGGTCATAGTAGAAACTGAAGATCAGCCTCAGAGATTCTGACACTTTGATAAGTCATCTAAGTTCTGGGACCCTGGTAAGAAATCGAAAACTAGCAGTTTAGGGAGGTAAAGGAGGTATTGTTCTCAAGCTTTCAGAAAAACAAAACGAAACAAAACAAAAAATCCAGAAAGAAACAAAAAACATAATCCATAGAGCCATGCCTCAGTAAGCCAATAAGTTGGTTGTACCTATGTTTGAAATGCCATCTTTTTAAATATAGAAACTAATAATAGGCTTGGCTACTGTAATAACAAATTATACTTCGGTGGAAAATGTTTAAATGAGTGGAAATCGTTTCCTCTCATCTAACTGTACTTCTGAACAACCCGGGTGTTCACACCATGAACCCACAGCCAGAGCAGCATGGTGTATCTGAGGTGGTGGATTGTAAATTGAGGTAAATATAGAGGAGAAAATAAATTACCTTGAACAACCAAAAACTAAAAGTAGAAATTAAGAGGAGATATATAAAATAAAGTAAAGGGCACAATAACATTAAATTTTTGTGTAGTATCAAATGAACTGGCTTCAGTGGGAAACGAACGTTGAACACTGACAGGTGGTGTGCCATTATGATGCAACCGTTTCTCCCCCACCCTCCATTCCACTGTTGTTTTGCTCTTATTTACTGCTCCCTTTGTATGTAAGCTTGGTAAACTGCTCCAAATCCTATTTGGAATTAGGCAGTGCAAGAATAAATAAAAATATTGACTCTTAGGCATTTTCTAGTGTATCGTAAAATTGAATTTTCACAGTCAACAATCAAAATAGTGGGGGGAATATTTTTGTTTTAATCTCTCATTACTTAAGTGAAACTAGTTCCTTTTCCAGGGAAACTTTGGCTTTTTAACACTCATACCCAATGTCGGCCGTCAGGCGAGTGTCCCATAGTGGCATTTGCCTATTCATGCAGTCATATATGCTCAGCTATAGATGTGTATAAGGTTTTCTGCAGGTGATTGTTTGCTTTACAAAAATGAATCATATTTTAAATACGTTCTGGCATCCTGCTTTTCCTCCCTAAGGATTCCTGGCAATCTCATCAAATCATTCTTTTAAATTATTCTTTTGATGGCTGAATGATATGTTAAGGTGTGGATAGATCACAATTTATTTAGTGACTCCCTATTGATGCACTTGGAGTTGTGTCCGGTTTTTATTTTGCTCAAACAAATAAAATTGAAATAATCATTTTGCATCTTCTTATATAACAATGCTTTTCTTTATAGAGACATATTCCCAGGAGTGCTGGATTACAGTACGTGGTTTAAGTCAGACGTTACTAGATATTGCTAAACTATTTTCCAAAAGGCTGTAGTGTCTCATGATACCATCAGCAACTCGCATGAATGCCCTTGTTCGCACCCAGTGAGTGGGATCACTTTTTTCACATTTTTCACCCACCCAGTGACATTTGCATGCAAATGACAAATTTCCATTTTTCTGGAAAATGTATTCTTAACCTTGACTGAGTCACAAAGATGAAATTTTGGGAGAAGACTGAGAACATGTGAATCAACCTTCCTCTCTTAAACATGCAGATACACTTAAAGGTCTTAATTTAGTCTGGATACTAAAAGCAGGACAAGGAACAGGGTGGGGAGATTTTGAGTGAACATCATCAGGGTCTGATCAGGCTCAACTAGGGGAAATTTGTCTATTGAAAGCCATGTATGTCACAACAATCAGGAGTAGTTTATAAGGCAAACATCCCTGCCCCACCCTCACTTGCCAAACGCAGGAACACACTCACCCTGATATGACATAGATAAAATCCCAATAGATAAAATCCCAAATTATTCTTTCTTCCATTGATAAGCTCCCTATGTGCTGGGTAGGCTGGCAGAGTCCTGGAAGAGGAAGATGTGAGGAGCTGTTAGAGCAAGGACTGGTTTCCATCCGAGCCCCAACACGTGTTTCTTCTCACCACCTCAACCCCCCTACACCACAAGACGGGCTGCCGGGGATGGGATTTTGAGCCTCTGGGGTGGCGGGCTTTGGGGACCCAGGAAAGGACCTCCACACAGGCCTTCTTCTCTTATGGAGTCTACCCTTCCTCCCCTTCCTGAAACCAAAGCATCAGCGTGGCTGTAGGGAACACGATGGGGCGGAAGGGACAACTTAAACTCTGCCTTCCCCTGCTCTGCCCACCCAGAGGTTCGGTGATCTCCAGCCAGTCCCATCTTTTGTGCTGACTGAGTCTCCCATTGCTCTTTTCTCCACAGGCCCCCAAGCTTGGCTGAGGTCTGGAGTCGGGTGAGGGTGGAGGGACAGGAGTCATGGCCTCCCTTTTGCTTGGCCTGGTCCTACCCAGCCAGCAGATCTAGCCAAGTAGCAACTTTTGGCCAACAGGATGCTGAAGGGGCACCTGTGAGGGGTATGTTGGGGAAGGTGGGCCTCTGCCTCCCCGCCAATACTTCAATTCTTCCCCTCTCTACTTTGCCCTCACCCAACCACAGAGACCTCCACAAAATCTACTGTGAGAAGCTGCAGACTATTTTTTTTTCAGCAGAACACAACTTTTTTTGAAGAGGCAATTCATGCCTTCTGCCTGTTAATATAATCTAGGTATTCACCTATTCACTTATCTATTGTCTGTCCAAGGCCGGCATTAGAGTGGGGCAAGTGAGGTGCTGAGGGCATGCACTCTTAGAGTCACAAAGGTGCTAGTTTTACATCTGTGTCCCCAAAAATGATGTAGCCCATGGGACAGTGTCTGTCCATGTGTTCACATGTTAGTGTCAAGAACACAAGAGGTGCTCAATTAATATCTAATTCGTTGAACTTGTGTTCTCCAAGGTGTTTGTGGACTGTGTTTGGCAGAGTAAACATTCAGAAGTGTGGGGAATTCGAGTCTACACAACCTGGAGGAGCCTGGAAAGGTTGGGTAGGGTCGCCAGCGAAGGGGCGCTGAGAGGGGCACCAAGGGAGGGCAAGGCCCCCAGCTCACTAACATACAGAGCAGAACCCACCTGTGGGAGCCTGAGGACCTCTTAGATGAACCTTCTGCTTTCTTTATTTATTCATTCCGATTCTGGCCATAAGGCTTGGGAATGCTGACCATTTGTATAGGCAAGACAGGTCCAGGGGGCTCCCACAGGCCTTGGTCCCACCAGGAGATGAGGGATTGGTTAGTAAGGAGGGAACTTAGGCCTAGAAGCCTCTTTGTTAAGTGCAATGAGCAGGACATGAGCCCTGGGGGTTGTTCTGTCCTGGCCACCCCCAGATCCAAGCACTGGGTGGGCCAGGCACATAGAAGTTGCCATAAATAATTATCTTTGAACTGGCAGCAAGAAATGTATGAAAGAGGAGCACTAACTGTGGAGAGGGTGGGCAGAGTGAGTTGTTCACTCATAAAGGAGGGACAGAATGAGAGATGGTTTGCAATTAAAAATATATGAAAAGAAATGTAGACGGTTTCGGCTCAAATTCAGAAGCCTAAGCTGAGCTCTAAAATGGGTACTTGCATGTAAAATACAGTAATTTAATGGGAAAAAAATTCAGTCCTGGCTAGCCAATAATACTGTACAAGACTAGAAGTGCCTTTTCAGTACTTCTGTGCTCATCTTGATAAGAATCACACCTCTGTGTTCAGCTCGATAAGAATCACACGTGTCATGCATATTTCTGTAAATCCCCAACTGATGTGGTGTTGGGGAATATGGTTTCCCTCTGTTTGAGTTGATGCACTGAGTTATGTAGTCAGGAGGTCTCTAGGAATCAGTGACTCATGGTCACCAAGGAGTGACGCATCTGAGGAGGTTTCCCAAGAAGTGACAGAGGAAATCTCTTTTGTCTTCCACACCTGGAAAGGCTTCTGAAAACAGGGCTCTTTCTCTCTTTTCTTTTGACTGGGTGGTAGATTCGGATCAGCTTTGCAGCCCACACAGGGCTGGGGATCACTTTCTGAAAACAAGTTGCCCACTTCCTACAGGTAGAGACACACACGCCGCTGGGGCGGGGGTAGGCATGAGTAAGGATGAAAGAAAGAAGGTGGTATAGGAACCCTCTTCCTCCTTTGAACATGGCCCTGCTGGGCAGCACAGCTGTGGGCTGCTGCCCAGAATTCTTCACTCTTGTTGAGAGGCAGGGAGTAGAGGAAACCAGTCCTGTTCCTAGACTTTCCTATCTATAGACATTCAAGGCTCACAGCAAGACAGAGAGGGGAAGCTACTGGTGTTCCCATTCCACAGGAGAGAACAGAGGCTCACATGGATTAGTAGCTTGCCCAAGGTCGTACAGCTAGTAGAGTTAGGCCACCTCAGCATGACCACAATGATTTCCATGGTAGAGACTTTAAAAAATTCATAGTTTATGAACAAGCCTGTCACAGATGGATATTTAAGCTGATTCCAAGTTTTTAATATTAAAATGAACAGAGCCTCTTTTAAAAAAGGCTGTTTTTTTTTTCTCCAAAACTTTTTTCTTCCGCAGTTACAAAAGTTGTTCACTGAAATGAACAACTCAGAAATGGAAAGTCCCCATAGTAACCGCTATTAACAGCTTAGAGTATATCTTTTTAGACCTTTTTCTACGTTTACACAAATATGTTTACAGGCTTCGATATACTATTAGAGAAAAAAATTAAATTTGCAGAACACTATTATAAGACCCAATTTTCTATTCTATATTTAATGTATTATATATTGTAGTTGTAAGATTGCAATTTTCTCTTTAAAAAAGTATATGCAGAAAAAATCTTAAAGAGCAAGAAACTTTTAAAAACTGATTTTACACATTTCCTAATGTTCTGTACTTGAATTTTGAAAAAATCTCCTTATCGAAGTATAATCTATATTTATATTCATATCTATATTTGAAAGTCGACAAAACACCAGTGTACAGCTTGATGACTTCAGAAAATGAACGCACCCTATAACTAACTCCCAGATGGAGAAGCAGAACATGCCTATCCCCAAACCTTGTGGTCCCATATTACAATTACCCTACACCAAGGGTAACCATATCTTGGCTTCTAACGTACATTTGTTTTACCTGTTTTTATCTGTGCTTAACTATTAACAGTATTGGATTTAAAATGAAAATAATCAGTACAGAGTGGTTAAAATATATGCATATATAGTGGCCATCATTTGAGGCCAACATATATAGATCTAGCTCATTCCTTAATAAGCCCATCTAGCATGGACTCCCTCATAAGGCTGTATCATAATTAATCTAATTGGCTTCTTTTGATGAACATTTGAATTGTTTCCAATTATTGACTAATATGCAACATTACAAGAAACAATTTAATGTGTATTTTTTTGTGCATGTAACTTTGATGTGTGTGTGTGTGTTTTAAGATAAATGCTTACATGTAGAATTGATAGGCAAAAGACAGCTAGATTAGAAAAAATTTTTTTAAAAAAATTTTACCATAATGGTCCTCCAGAAAGAAGTAACAGCTCTGTTTCTTCTTCAAAACAAAATTCAGGTGCTGGGTGCAGACCTCTTCACCGCAGCCCTTGCTGCTGGCAGCCAAGCCTGCTCCCTGGGCAGGCCGAGCTGAGCCTGCCTCCGCAGGTGCCTGCTGCACAGAAAACAGACCAAGGAGCATACCACCTCCACTCCCTGCCCCCACAAACTTGCCCCCCGAGAGCTTGTAAAGAACCAAACACAACTGCAAAGACAGCAGAAAAGAGACACTGTAGTGAGACGAGGGGCCTGTTCTTCCTTCCGCTGTGGACTGGGTGTGAGCCCTCAGGGAGGGCAGTCCGCCCTTCTGGGCCTTAGTCTCTTATCTTTTACATGGGACGCCTCTGAGCAAGGAGCCCACCTTAAAAGTGAGCCCTGGAAGAGTCTGGTCCCAGTGACCCTGACCCTTTCCCCCCTCCCCTCAGCCTTGGCGGGGAGCCTGTCCTGTTGCCTTTGAAGCTGATAGGCAAAAACCATTTGCTTCTCTTGAGCACCTCCCGCATCTACACCCTTCTAACCCCCGCCCACCATGCCTAGTTCTGCTGTGCCCTCCAACCCCACAGGCAGCGTCTCAGATGCCGGGAGAGGGTCACACTGCCCCTTCTTCACATTCTGTGGCTGCCAGAAGCCTCCGAACAGAAGCTGTTTTGCTAATGCCCTTCTTAAATTGCACCTCCCAGTCCAGAGCTGGGCTGGAAAAGCACATGGGACACTCTTTTCCTTTGACCTGGGCATGGTGCTTCTGTTAATGCAGGCTAAGGTTGAATTCTTTTTGGGCTCAATAGCTCTTACGCTGCTAAAGCCCAGGGTAGGCAGCTAAGAGAGGATCCCTGGACTTTTTCAAAAGGCATGGGATCTTTACTTCGACTCCCCTCTCCAATTTAGTTGTTTTTTCCTCTCATTTTCCTTCTCTGATCATCAAAGCTGAGAGACAGTAAAAAAATTAAGGGACATCTGACAGAGACCTTAATGCCTCTCACCTTGGCTTGAGGCCAGGAGTCCCTGGGGATCCACCCTCAAAAGAAATGAACAGGTGCTGGTGAAGGCGGCTTGGGGGAAGGCCGGAGGACCTTGGCCCCTGAGGCACATGCTGCCTGGCTCTGGCTGCCCTGGTGCTTACTAACCTCTCAGGCCTTCTCTACACCTATGACATGGCAGGAATATGGCATGTTGTGGGGGCAAATGAGGAACTCGGACACAAAATGAGGATACACACATTTTATCCTTATTTCTTTTCGACTAAGCATCGATGCCTTTGCCATATAGATGGGCTTTTGTCCTTTTACATCACATGAGCCATTTTTGTCTTTTACTTAGGAATTTATTTTTACCACCAAGATATTTTCAAAAAAAGAAAAGAAAGTGAAATAAGAAATATACAAGCTTGGTAGAGCAGAAGTAAAAGCTGAGGACTTCTGTATGGGAGATGAAGTGAACTCCTGCACCCAAAGCCACAAGTTCTCAGTCCCAGAGGAAGTCCTCTGGGACTGTGAGAGCTAGGTCAGCCCTTCCTGCGAGCTTCATTTTCAGGCTGGGTCTGGTCTCCGAAGCTCTCTGTGAAGTCAGCCCACCCCAGCCTGGGAAGAACAAGGGGAAGCCATCTGAGCACAATCCCATGACTCAGAACTCAATGTCACTGCTGAGAGCAAAGCAACTTGCTAGGCGGTGGCTGGAGAGCCAACACCAAAGGTCCCAGCCCAGCGAGGGTGGATACAGGAGCTAGAAGTGGTATCACGGGTGGCATTTCTTGCTCAATCTTCCAGTGTGCCCCTGAGTTGCAGGAAGTGCCCCTGGGCTCTGAAGCGTTCTCTCTAAGTCTCCTGACGACCATTTATCAAGTTGCTTCCGTGTATGAGGCCCACAGAAAGAATGTGCAGTAGTTAAAAGCAGGCAGTTCTTGTAGGTCAATGACATTTCCATTCAGTGTGTTCCTTTTCTGTTTTGTTCCAGATCTTGCTCATTACTTGACCAACACTATCTTTGTAGCAAGACACTAAAAGCGTATTCTCTGCTCATTTATAAAACCTGAAAACAATAGCAAGTTTTGAAACCACTTATTATCAGGCAAATGCTATTGAATTTCCTGTAACAGGGACAAATGGCAAATGAAGATGCAGGGCTCTGCTCCAAGTTAGCACTCTGAGGCCTGGAGTTTTGTGTTAGTACATGTTTAGGGCTCACTGTAGTAATTAAAAAAAAAAAAAAAGGCAGCCCAAAGGACTCTAGCTTTGAAGAGTGTTACTTCCCGTAGTACCTTCTAAGATAAGCTATTCACAAACGCACATCAAGGGGCCAGAAGAAGGTGGCCTGCTGATAAGACGATTTCCTAAGGCTAGTTAGAGGCTGGGGAACATCTGCCCCAAACTGTAACTTGAGTTTGGAACAGCTTATTTGTGAGGACCACGGACTATTTGGATCAAAATAACTAAACCAGAAGTGGTTTTCAAACCTTTTTTTAGCCACAAATCCTTTTGTTCAAATGATATCTCACAGGTAAGTGTGACTATTGGCAACAGATGAGAGAGCAGAGCTGTGAGCAGAGGATGAGGGGTGCTCAGGGCCTCCCTCGTGACCACCCTCAACCCCTTCCCTGCCTCAGCTGATCCTCAGAACCCTCGGGTTTGCCAAAGCATGAGCTCCTGCATCCAGCTCCCCAGAAACTGGTGTCAAATCACTGGAGAACAAGTTAAAATGAAGGGGCGATGGGAATAGAAGGACAGGCAGTCCTCCGAGGTCTTTTTAGCCCCTGTGTCTATGGGAGAGAGTCAGGTCATTGGTTTGCCAACTCCTGGGACCCAGGTGGGGTCTCGGGTGGGAGATGGAAACAAGGCAGCGAAACACCCAGCACCAGCGGAGAAGGAAGCAGCTGCTGGTGGAGGACACTCGCCCTGGAGTGAATCCACTCGCTTTTAAACCCAATTCTGCTCTTTACTATCCCAAACGCTTTGAGTACCTTTTTCAACTGGTCTGTAAAAATAACCCTCCTATGTCATGTAGGACCAAGTCAAATGAAATAATGGGCAGGGAAAGAGCTTGGGATCTCCTGCTGGGTTCTATGCTTGCAAGAGTTGCTTGTTATCATCAGGAGGGCTAAGAGCTAAGTTTTACTGTACTTGAAATACACTTAAACAACTAATCAGCGTTTTTGTTTGTTTAAGTTATCTCTTTTCCTGAACTTGATCCTCCCTTACCCCCGCATTGGTTAATACATTCCATGGTGTTTTTGAAGGTGGCATTTGGCTTTGGCTCCTTGCAGTTGGAGGCTGCGAGCAGCAGCGGGGAGGCTGAGGAAGTCAGGACCACACCCAGCGCCACTTACAGGCAATGTTCCAACCTCCAAGCACTTACTGTTTCATGAGGCGAAGCCGGGCTTTCCTCCGCAGGCCTAAAAGAAGAAACCAAGAACATCAGTCAGCACAGGCTGTGGGCCAGTGACACCAAGCCCCAGAGAGCAAGGAGGGTGATGAGAGGGACAACCAATACCTGAGACCACTTCCCTGGTGCCAGGCTCTGCTTCGCTTTCATGTGTTTTAACTCCTTTCATGCTCGCAGCAAACCTACGAGTTGGATACCTATCTTTCTTTCGTATTATGAGGGCTCTGAGGCACGGAGCAAGTGTGGTCCTGAGTAACTTGCCCAAAGTCATGCAGCTAGCAAGTGGTAAAATCAGAGTTCGAACTCAGTTAGTCTACTCCAGTCCGTGTATCTTTAAACAGGCCATCTTGCCCTTCACGGCAGGTCAGGAATGAGAGGTTGTACAGATGGTGGTCTTAAACTAGAGCATGTGTATTCAGGAGATATGCAAGATTTCCCATCGAGATGAAGGAAGAAAATATGAGCATGGCCGTTTACAGGTTTATCTCATCCTTTATTACTTTTTATTTTTGAAGCACATTTAATAACATACATAATATATTAAATAAATAAATACAGCTAATTGAAGTGTTTATTATTTTTAATTTTTTTACTAATGAGGTCCTTGATCAAAAAAGTTTGCAGACCACCGAACTATAGAACACAGTAAATGGATTCCTTCGTGGATGGGAATTGTAGGAAAAATGTGCCTGTAATACGTTTCTCTAGGGAGAGGGTCCATAATTGTCATCACATGTTCAAAGGAGTCTGTGATCTACAAAACAGCCACTGATCTCATCCATGCCCCTTCAGGCTACCCTCTCTGATCTCTGATTTTATATAAGCCAAGAAAGGGTAAGTGACTTGTTCGAGGTGACACAGATGAACCTGAAACTTTGGACTCTTAGGCAGCTGTGTAGGCTTCCCCTGCAGCTGGGGGCCCATAGAAGAAGATGATTTTTCTTCTATGTGGCTGAGAGCAGCAGTCATCTCTGAGTTTCCCTACATCTTCACGGAGGGGAAAAATTTCTAGCTTCTGGGAAAGTAACCCAAACCCCACTTCAATCTCTATGTACTGCGTTCACCACAACTGTTCACAGGAGTTCCCATTTACTGAGCATATATCCCAGCTTGGCATTTTGGGCAGGACTTTGCAAACAGCAACCTTGGGAGGTAGATAATATTGTCTTTGGGTGGGACAGCCAAGGCTCAGAGAGGACAGGGCATGCACCCAAGGTCTCTGAGTCAGCATAGTGGGTTCAAACCCAGTTTTGTCTGACTCTAGAGACAGAATGGTTCCCTACTCCTGCAGTATAGCCTCAGGCCAAGAAGCATTCCGCAACTACCTCCAGTTCTCAGGGGGCAAACTTCCATCAGGCTCACATCTGCCTTGCTCCCCTAGAGAAGGAAGGACTCTCAGGGACACCTTTAACAGCAAAAAAGGGTCACCATGACTGCCCAAGAGGAGACAACTTACAATATAAGTGGATAGCCACACCCAAGGACACCAGAAGAATCAGGACACCAGCCAGCAACAGACCAAGGATAACGGGGCCACAAGGTGGGCCTGGAAGACAAACATTGAACATTTGAGACACACAAATAAATATAAAAAGGGAAAAATCAACTGGAAGCCACCTCTCAGAGAACACTCCTGTTTGTATATTTCCTTCTAGTCTCTTTTCTAGGCACTTTAAATACACTGAGATAATTTTATATGTAAAATTTCATGTCTCATGTCCAAATTAAAAAAAAAACTAATTAAACTCAGAAGCTATTTATGTTCAAAGGAAATAGACAACTTTTATGACTAATGAGATTTTTACTATTTATTTTTTAAACTTATTTTAATTTCATAAGAAATAGCTGAATATATTTTCACTGTAAAAGATTCCCATATATAAGTGCCCTTTGACATCCTTGCTCCTTCACAGCAGCAGTAAATGCTATTAATTTGGTATCTTTGTCTCTGTATTTTCACACACATAATTTACATAGACACATATAATCTTTTAAAAAGAGAGGATTATATTGTACGAATTGTTCTGCAACTATTTTCTTCACTTAAACATTTCAGCACACTTTTTTTCTAGCAGAGTAACATCTGAAGTATAGATATACAATAGATTATTTCGCCATCAGAGGACATTTTATTTCCTGTGTTTTATTTTTACAAATAATTTTGTGGAGAACATCCTGGTATGTTTCTTCTTATGCAGGGGCCTGCCTGACACAGATACCGAAAACAGGAACTAATAAACCATAGACTATGCCCATTTTAAATTATAACAGATACTGTCAAGTGCCTTCCAAAGAGGCTACCTCGATCTCCATTTCAACCGCCAATTGTATACCCTGCCGACCCTTGATATTATCAAGGATTAATTTTTGCCAGTCTAGTGGGTGGAAAATGATATTTTACTTCAATTTCCTGATTATTTGTCAGCTTCAGCCTATTTTTATATATTGGCTAGGTTTTTTCTTCTATGAGTTGCCTATTTGTTCCTTTGTCCATTTTGTATGCTATTTAAACAGCAGAATTTATATTATCAAAGCCCCAATCTTTCTCTGACACCCTCCGTGCCCCTATGGTTGTGCGGGTGACTGAGGGGCAGAACCAGGACACATGGGTGAAAAAGGAGAGGTTGCAGATTTGGGATTGAGGTTTAAAAAAATTAGAAAGAGTTTTGGATGTCAGGAAAGGGAGAGAATTTTTACTGAATATCTATTACGTGCCAAGTACAATACTAACTGCAAACTTCCATCTTGTGAGGAAGGAGGGTATTACTATCATTTCTCTCTCTCATTTTGCAGTTCAGAAAAACCAAGATTCAAAGAGATTAAACGACATGCCCAGGGTCGCCCAGGTACTGAAAGGCAGAGCCAGGCCATGAACACAGATCCTCCAAACTCTAAAGCCCCTGCTGGTCCCACCAGGACAGCTCATGGCTCACAGCTAATAGCACAATAGCACTGAGAGGCAGGGAGGGAATGGAGTGGGCCCCTCCAGGGGAGGGAGCCGGCCACTGCCAGGGCTGGACTGTGCACTGTGGAGGGGAGGCTGGGTGAGAGGCCCTTGAGAGTCCTTCTCACCTCTGAGATGCGAGGGTTTCTATCTGCCTCCATCTTAACCTCCTTCGTGTTCTCCCAGCCTGGATGAACCTCAAAAACATGATACTAAGTAACTAGGCATGAAAAACTGCGTAGTTTTTTATTCCATTTATATGAAATGTCCGAAAGAGGCAAATCTATAGAGGTAGAAAGCAGATTAGTGGTTGCCAGGGGGTGGGGTGGGAACAGAGACTCGCTATAAACAAGTACAAAGAAACTTCTTGGGGTGATGGAAAAGTTCTAAAACTAGATTGTGGTGATAGTTGCATAACTTGGTAAATTTAGTAAAATCATTGAGTTATGTGTTTAAAATGGGTGAATTTTATGATCTGCAAATTATAACTCGATAAAGTTTGTTTTGCTTGTTTTGTCTTTTAAGTACTGGAGGTGGGTGAAGGCTGCAGGGTGGTGCAGGAAAGAAGGTCTCTTCTTTCTGCGGGAGGGTGGGCCAGGGAAAGCTTCCTGAAGGGTGGTCATAACGGAACTGGAGGCAAGCAAGAAATCTGCGTACAGCACGGCCATCTGCCCAAAAACGTGACTCCTAGAAAAGCTGTTGCTTCTAATAACTGCGGTGAAAAGTCTGCTTGGGCAGGGAGCTGGTGGCCAGAGCCACACACTGACACATCACCCGGCTTCCTTGCCTCACTTGGGGGTTGGGGGCTCCTAAAGTCTGGACCTTACCGCATTTCTCCTGAGACAGTGGATTAGAAATTGTTCTCAATGTCTTTCAAAGGGCAGTCCTGAGCCTTAGGGAGCAGCTCCCTCCCTATGGGGGCCATGTGGGTTTCATTCAGAATAATAAGCTTTGAGCTCTGTCGGAGTGCCCTGCCAAGCTGAATGCCTTATAATAGTATCTCATTTAATACTGCCTTCTTTTTAGCCAGGTAAACGCCCGCGTTTTACAGATGAAAAAAATGGAGGTTCAGAAAGGCTGACTCACTTGCCTAAAGTCCCACAGTATAGCCTGGATGACTTACCACTAGGCAACACTGTCCCACGGTCTCCACCTTAAATGCAACCTCCATTTACTCCCCAACTTCTCCACTCCACTTGGCTATCTTCACCTATATCCTGGTTATTCTAAATAGGCTACTAATGCTAGCTTTTCATTTTGCCCCAGGATTTTACTGAAGGTTGAAATAAGAAATGATGCAAGAAATGCAAAGACCTTTCCTCCATCATTTATAAAATTGTTACTGAATTTGTTTGCATCCTCGTCTTCATGGCCCTATTGTATTTGCCCTTTGTGTCCTTTTTTTATGGTACCCTCCCTGGAATCTTTAGGCAAAACTATAAAATGAGGTCCATCTTGATGTTTCCCAGGATGCTGCCCTCTGCATCTGGATTCTGATGTTCTTTTCACTGTGACCTCACATGGCAGCTTCTCACTCTCATCTCCTAGATCCTGTTAGATGCCTCTTCCAGACTCTTTCTGGTACTTCATATATCTTTAAGACAAAGCAACCCCAGCAGCACGAGGCAGTCTGGTGTGGCTGCTGGTGGTTTATTCTATGGATTGGAGTTGATGGCACTTTCTGTTTGTCACCAGTAACTTTTGGGGAACAGAGGTCAGTATTTTCCCACATTCGGCTGATAGGTTCAAGAAAAGTGAGTGTGTATATGTATTCCAACTGCAGTGTCTGGTGCTTATAGCACAGAGAGGCAAGTTTGCTCACTCATTAACAAACATATTAGGCACATACTGTGTGTTAGGTCCTCTGTTAGCATCAAAACTGGGAAAATTTAAAGTTCTGGTCCTTCGGGTTGGGTTTTTTGTTTGTTAGTTACATATTGTAAAGTTCTCCTGTTTAAAGTATATAACTTAATGTTTTTTGGTAAATTCGCAGAAATATGCAACCATCCCCACGATCTAATTTTAGAACATTTTTATCCCCCGCAAAAGAAATCTTGTACCTATTAGCAGTCACTCTCCATTTTTCTTCCAACTAATCTACTTTCTGTCTCTATGGAATATCATATTCTGAACATTTCATGTCAATGGGATCATATTATGCATGGTCTTTCGTGATTAGCTTCTTCCACTGCATAATATTTTTGAGATTCATCCATGTTGTAGCATGTATCACTACTTAGTTCTTGATTATGACCAAATAATATTTTATTGTATGAAGATATTATGACCAAAAATATTCCATATTTTGTTAATCCATTTATCAGTTGGCGGACATTTGAGTTGTTTCTACTTTGGGGCTATTATGAATAATACTGCTAGGAAAATTTGTGTGCAAGTTTTGGGTAGAAGTATCCTTTATTAAGTTTTGTCCTGTGACAATTGGTGAGTGTGTCCCTCACTAGACTATGAGCTGCTGAAGGATAGCACTGCTGTCATACTCAGCTTGCTTTCTGACCCCTGCTCAGGGCCAGAGAAACAGGCTCAAGAGTTTGCATTTGGGAAGAGCTTATAAAAGGAAGGAAGGAAGGAAGGAAGGAAGGAAGGAAGCAAAGAGAATGTCTGCTGTGCTTCTGACAGTCTAAGGGGATGGGAGAACTCACCCTTCTGGGTCACTGTGCTTGGGAGCCGGCACCTTTTCTTCTTGGGGGTGGACTTCTTGGTGGGCTGAGCAGTGGTGGGAAGGACATCGACTACAGAAAGCAAGCAAGACATATATTTTAGTCAGATAAATAGCAGGTGGACTTAGTGACAAAACTTAAAACTCCATGTCTTACCTCCAGGTACTGAAGTCCTTATGACTATTCTTTGGCTGCTATAGAGCTTGAAGGTCACAGAACAATAACATTTTTGATCTGTTTCCCCAACTCTCAGATCTATCTGTGGGCCTAGGGACAGGGGTCAGGTTGGTGTCCTGGAGAGAGAGAGGCTCTGGAGCTAAACAGACCTGAACAGAGAACCGGCACCCATGATTAACCACTGTGTGACTTGGGGAAAGTCCTATCACTTTTCGGTTCCTCAGTTTCCCCACCTGCTGAAATAAAGATGGTCCCCACCTCCTTCTTGGGGTTGTTGTGAGAATTAAAGGGGGCAGTGTTCCCAGCAAAGTGTGAAGTAGACATGGCTCCATCTAGCTGAAGACATGGCTCCACTTGAGCTGAAGCCAGAGTCCCCACGCCCTTGACATGACCTGCCAATCCCTAAGCCAGTAGAGGAAGTTCATGGAAAGGAGGCGAGTGCTTTTTTCTGCACGTACAATGCCATACACATTGTATATATTGGGATTTTCTTTCCTGCTCAGGTGTCTTTAAAAATTATGTACTATCAGAGTCAGAGAGATCTTTAGTCTAGTCTCAACTTTTAATTTCAAAGAGAATGTCTGTGAAATTAAGGGGAGGGGCTGACCCCAAACCCCTCTCCTGACTCCTGGATGAGTCACTCCTCTATTTTGTTCTAATTCAGTGTCTCATGCTGAAGTATTGTAATAAAGCAGTGGGATAAGTACACAGGGTAAAGTGAGATGCCCAAGGCACAGAGGCACTACTTAATTCAGCTTTTGCCTGTGGGTTGAGGAAAGACATTTCACTGAAATGATTTTTTACAAAATAGGGCTACACCATGAACTTAAACTCTAGAGTCAAGGCACAATGGCGGGGCAGCAACCGGCCACTTTGGGGCTGGCTTCTTCCATATAAAAAGTGCACACTTCGAGCCCTCCCTGCCTTGAGCCTCCCGAGGAAATTGTAGGTAACATGCACCGCTCTGCCTGCTTCACGAGGCTTTGAGAAGAGCCCGCTAACTAGAATGAACACTTACTAAGCTTCTACCATGCACTAGTGGCGGTGCCAAGCACTTCAGCGTGTTTATTGGATGTGACGGCTTTTGGGACTATTATAGGCAGTACCATCCCCATTTTACCCCCAAGGAAGACTAGGTGCATGGAAGTGAAATAACTTGCCCAAAGTGTGAGAGGCAGGAAACAGCAGAGCCAGAATTCAAGTCAGAAGATTCCAACTCAAGGCTCTCATTGTGCCACACTGCTTTGGGTGCGAGTGCTTTTTTCACAAAAAGTTATGCATGTCAGCAACCCAAGATCCTGGTCATCAGAATGCTGGAGGAAACTAGTGTAAAAGGAAAAACAAACCAGTTATAGTGCTCTAAGGGTGCGTGAGGGGCCTGGCCCTTTGCCAGTGGTGTTGTAACATTCTGTTATCTCTCTCAATCCTCAAGGCCCTAGGAGTGTTCATTCTTCTTACTTTATACACGAGGGGACACAGAGGTCTCTCCATGGGTCAGTGGTGAGCCAGCAAGGGAGCCAGATCTGTAGGACCTCTGTGCCTTGGCTAAACACAGTGGCCTAGGTCTGATGGGGGTTTGTAGACAGGCTTGCTCCATTTTAATTTCTTCTTGCCCAGAACCAGACCCCCTTGATTCCTCCTGACACCATCCGCCCCCTCTGGGTTCCCTCCTCCCCTGCACCAAAAGACAGGCCTTTTGAACCCATCGTGTGCTTCAGGGGCCTGAAAAAGGCCCTGTCTTTCCCCAGATACTTTATCATCTGGCTCCTCCTTCAAAATGCACTGGCCTCCGGCAGGAGGTGGGCTCTAGCTCTGGTTCTCCTGCCCCTGCAGAAATAATGTGGTCACAAGCACTTGCCTTGGGGAGCGACTGCCATTCCTGAGAGCTGGGCAGCAGGAGGGGTTTGAAAATGTCAAGACCAGGAGTGAGTGGGTGGCGATGGAGGTGGGGGAGCTTCTACGAACCAGTAGTGCTAATTTTATCATCCACCTTTCACGGACCCTGAAATCTCATGAATGAGAAGATGTGGGACTCACAGAGACAAAAACAATAAACCAAACCAAAACCCCAGCTACCTAAAGCCCAATTTTCAATACAGGAATTAGTTGACAACCCTCAAATAATGTTCAGATTCTTATCTAGAGATCTCGTTCCTCCCACCCCTCAACTTCCTGATTTAAGGCCCATGGCTGATGAGATGTGGCAGAGCATCACTGATTTTTTTCTTCCTAATTGCGCTGCTGTCCCCAGCTATCCTTGTACCTCCCATGCTGAGTGGTCTAATTCCTGGAGGGCCCCTTTGTTGCTCTCAGTGTCCCCAGTGTGAGAAGAACCCACATGAGCAGGAAGCAGGATAGTAGGAGGGAGACCTTCAGAGGATTTGCCCCGGCCATGAGCTAACCTGGGGACGGGGCTAAAGCCAGACGTAGGCCTTCGAGAATTTCTGCCATGACTCCTTTGTACCCTTGATAGTTTAATCCTCACAGTCCAATATGGCAGCCATTTGCCACGTGTGCTACTGAGCATGTGGAACACAGCCAGTCTGACACGATATGTGCTCTATATGTAAAACATACATGGAATGCTTAGTACGAAAAGGGAATATGAAATATTTCAGTAATAATTTTATTTTGCTTATATTTTGAAATGATAATATTGATAAACCGGGTTAAAATGCATTATTTAAATTAATTTCAGTGTTTCTTTTTAGTTTCTTAAATGTGGCTGTCAGAAATTTTTAAATTGTATTTATAGCTCACAATAAATTTCTACTGGATGTGCTGACTTAACTTATGCAGAACTGTAGCTTCTAGGGGCTGGAGGGGGTCCTGGAGGCCATCAGTAGCCCCACGATACAGATGAGAAAACTGTGGCCCAGGGAGGAGAGTGACCTGCCCAAAAGCACACAGTGAATTTGCAGTAGAACTTGCAGCTGGGCTTGGGGTCCAGTCTCCTCATTCCCTGTGATTTTGGGTGTGGGTTCAAGCCATAGGCGTCCCTGCAGAATGTCAGGGCACCTACCCCTCCACTGGTCCCTGTGTATATACTCTGAAGGGATTTCTGAGACCATCGTCAGGCCTGGGGACGCAGCTCAATCTAGTCACAGTTTCAGCTGGGCCTGATGTGGATGAAGGACAGTGTTGTCCTGTCCCTGTAAGAAGCAATGATGCTTATCGGCACCACATTTACGACGAGATCATAATAGCATCTCCCTCCTAGGGTAGTTGGCAGCATTAAGCGAGATCAAAAAAAACATGAAACACTCGCATGGGCTTGGCCCTGGGCAAGTCTCAAAATATATTTTGTTACCATTAGCTATAGTGCTATTGCTCACGCTGTCGTCCCTTCCTGCAGAGCTGGGCTTGCTGAGAGTAGGGCAGCCCCTGTGTCTGAGAGCCACCTGCAACATGTGGGCTCTCAATGCTCATCGCTAGTATTGGACCAGAGTCTTACCCACATTCAGCTGAATTCTTTTCCAGAAGGTCAGCTCGGGGTTCCCGATGGTCATGCAGAAGTAGACACCACTGTCGGAAATCTTCACACTTGTGAGATTGAGAATGGACTGGCTTTTCTCCTGAAGCACAATTATCTTCTCCTGTTTCACACCCTCACCGTACACAGCCCCTTTTGTGGGATCCCAGAAGGCCAGGAACTCATGGTGACTCTTTTCGCTTGGGGCCTGGCGCTGTCTCAGCCAGTAGATACGTGTGTTGCTGGAGGAGTATTTGGTTTCACAGTACAGCTCCATCTTACTGTTGGTCTCAGTCGTTTTGTGCTCAAGAATTGGCTGGAGTGCAGAGCTGTCATGGAGAGCTACGAGAAACGGAAGGAGCAGAGACTATCAGCACGTTTTCCTAGGCCACAGTGCTGGGACCCCACAGTCACCCTGAGTCGAGTATCAAAGGAAAAGCCATGGAAGAACCGGCCCAGTTGCAGGGTCCAAGGGCTGTTGTAAATGCAGCTGCTGGCTCCTGGACTCAAGAGCTCAAGCATCCCAACTTCCAGGAGCTCATCTGTAAGGTGGGTGTTTACTCTGTCCAACTTTATAAAGGGAACAGGGGAGAGAGCTGCTTTTGTTGACGACATGCTTATAAGCCTAGCTCTTTGCATAATTATCTCAATCAAGCTTCAAACTCACTTTAAGATTTTTGTCCCCATTACACAGATGAAGAAACTAAGGCATGAAGTTACTTGTTTAAATTTCCACTTGCAGCTAGTTACGTGACCTGGGATTCAAACTCAATGATTTGAAGTCTGAAGTCAAGGCCTTTCACCTTGCCCTGCTGCCACTCAATGTATACGGCTTCAGTAGGCTTCCGGCAGCTGAAGGAGACCCAGGGCAAGCTGGGAGAGGAGTTCAGAATCACAGGCAGAACACAGGGATGATTTGACCAATATAGAAGAGGGGCAGCCTCAGTTTCTAGACAGCAATGACAACCAGTAAGAGGAAATCACTATCCCCTGGTAGGCATAATTAATGCCTATCACTTGCTAACCCAACAATTGATAGGTCACTGGATCCCCTTCTTGAGTGGAAGGACAGACACCTCAGAACCAGGCCTGAGAGTTCATTTTAGTCTCAGACAGGAAGCACTTCAAGTAAGGAATTGTTCAAGTAAGAAAACGAGGGCAGAACTCACAGACTTGGCCTTGAACCAAGCCTCTGTCTCACAGCAGCTGTGGAACCTCAGGCAAGTCATGGAGCCTGTCTCTTCTCTTTAAAAGAAGGGTGAATTGAGGCTGTTGGTCTATCTGCCTCTAAAGGTTAGAATGTCCGAGGAAGCCAACGGTAAAGCACTATATAGGTAAATCATTATCCATGTGTCTCACATATCAGAGGTTGTTACTGGCGGCAAATGAAATCTTAAGGAGAAGGATTAGAATGGGTCTGTCGCAGCCAAGTTCAACAAACTAAATCTGACTTAGTGGCCTTTCACCTTAGCTGTGGGGCAGAGAGAGAGCTTGCAGGCCAGGGCAGAGACCCAGGAGCAGCCAGGCACAGACTTGAGTTGGCAGAAGAGAGACCAGAGTGTGTGTGTGTGTGTGTGTGCTGCAGTTACAAGCAAAGTGGTGTGTGTGTGTGTGTGTGTGTGTGTGTACCTAAGGGGAGCTGGCTTACTGAGGTGGTGGCTCATATTCACAATCCTACCTATACTTGCTCCATGGCCCCTCAAAGGACTTCTCTAACACTGATGAAATGAACTTAAAATTTTTGACTCCACTCACAGACCACTCTAAGCTTCCATTTGCATCAAGAATGAAATGATACCTGGGGCCCAAGCGGCTGCTGGGCCTTTTCTTTTGTCCCTAAACACCATACTGCCTTTTCAGCAGAGTAGAGATTCTTCAATGTTTTGGGTCACTGGCCCCTTGGGGAAGATAATAAGAATAGAAAATGCCAATATTTATTGAACTGTGCTAAGCATGGTGCATGCATTATACCATTTAATTCTTACCAAATCCTGTTTTACGCCCATTTTACACATGAGGAAATGGAGGCACAGGAAGGTCAAGGTCACACAGCCTGTATGTGGTAGATTCAGTTTGAAACCCAGGTCTGCAACTCTAGAACCTGAGTTTTGGGCCACTCCCTGAACTGAGGAAACCTCTGGTTCCAGGATCTCGGTCACCTGCTCGTGTACACATAGTGGGGCCACAAGTACACGGACTCATGAAAACCTTCCAGGAATGCCCAGATATGGCGCCTCAAAGGGTAAAAAGATGAGAAGAAGCACCAGGTTGTTAGTGTATGTTCTCCCTCCTGCGTCCTGACATGAAGACTTCCTGGCTGACATCTGCCCTGGTCTCGCTCTCGTGACCACTTGCTTTTCAGTCCCTGGGGACTGAACACCGAGCCATGATCGAGTCTCATCTATGTGCTGGACATGGAGCCAGGCCTTGCCACATGTGTGGTCTCATTTGATTCATTTGATTCTCTCAGTAACCCAGTGACTCCATTCTCAGAGGGACCTGCTGTTTCTAAAATGATTGGCAATAACTTTAGGAGATTTGAATGGCCTGGAGTAGCTTCTACTTCAGATGTTATTAAGCTCGCTGGGTGAGAGCCTGGGCTGGCAGGACTTATCACCGCTGGCAGGATGACCAGCTTTGGGTTTTTGTACAAGAGAGCAAATCAAGCACAGGTTGGTGCGCAGTTTGGGGGCGAAGGGGCTTCTTCTAAAAGGTGATCTGACAAAGCTTAGTTAGAGAGACAATCTAGACTCTCTCCTCCATTCCACTTCCAACATTTCAACTCCAACACTGCTCATTACTGGAGTCACACTACATACCCAGCCCCAGGGACTATTGGGGAAACAGGGGACCTGGAGGGAATATCGGGCCATACCTGCCGGGTAAGTGGCAACAAGGCAACAGCCTGGTATTTGGCAGATTGTATTACAAAAACTTGCCCGGAAGTAATAAAAGTGTACCTACAGAACCCTGGGTCAAGTGTGGGACGCCAAAGACAGAAGACGGCCTCTGGCACCTTCTTGGACCCTGGGCAAGAGCATTTTTCCTTCCTCTCTGGACCTCCACCCTCTTTCTCTTTTCTTCTTCCTATCTTCTTCCATCCTTCCTTCCCTTTTCCCCTCTCTCTTCTCTTCCTGAGTCTCCGTCTCCTAGCTCCAGACTTTGGGCAGAGGTGCCCTCAGTCCTGGAGCCCCGCAAACCTCCGAGTAATGAGCTCTCGGGAGGACTTTCCTTTCTACCCTCAGGGATCGTGGCTGCCGGCTGCTTCCAGGTGTCCCGCAGCCCCGGGCTCTGGGATCTGCATTCCACCGGGACAGTCCATCATAAACTCCACCGCTCGGGCTCTTCCCGGGTGCAGCGCAGACTACCCGCCCCAGCCCCGCACCTCGCTAGTCTTCCGGACTTACCGGCCAGCTGTGCGGCGAGGAGGAGCCAGGGACGCAGCTGCATCTTGGCCTGGACACCTGGTCCTCGACTGAAACAGTACCCGCTGGGGCGGGGGGCGGGGAGGGGGGGTGGAGAGGGTGGGGACCCAGACAAGGCGGGACTGGGAGGGGCGGGGCCCGGTGGGTGTCTGGTGTGAGGATGGCAAGGTCTCCGCCCTCATTCTCCCCGCCTTTCAAAGGTCTTGGCTGCGTTTGCAAAAAGCCCACTAGAATCCCTGCTTTCGGGCAAGACCTGCACCAAGCACTTCCACGTGTGTGATCGCCTTCTGCCTTGGGAGGTGGTCAGAATAGAGTCATGGCTCCATGGGACAGTTCAGGCAACTGAGGCTCGGAGAAGTCAGAATGTTTAAGGGCCCGTAGGAGTGAGTAGTGGAGCGGGACCCTAACTTGGGTCACTTTTCTTTTTGAGTAGTTGTTGGGAGGCACTCTCCTGGGTGCCTCTGGCTCAGCCGAGCCTAGAGTGACCAAGACCTGGGCCCTGCCCTTAAGGGCACACACTTGTGAGGGACAAAGGAAAGTTAATTGACTGTGACACATGGTATGATGCTTGAGGATGGTGAGCTGGAACTGGGGAGGGGGTCCCCAACCCTGCCTGGGGGTGGGTGGGAGCCCAGCATAGCCCTTCAGAGTAAGATCATGGGGCCTCCTACCCTTCTCACAGGTGCAATTCCTGTTAAAATAACACTAAAATGAGAAATTAGCAGATGAACAAAGTTGCCTACTTTGAAACTATGTGAATGTGTGCGCTCTGCTTTCCTGCTCTGTGCATGCCCTGCAGCTGTATCTGCAGGTTTTGTCCTCCGGCCCTAGGCAGGGAGACTTGCCGGGCTAGTCTTCATGCTCAAATTCGGGTTACAGAGGAAAGAGGCTGGGGAGTTGGGAGAGGGCATTCTGAGGAGGAGTGTGAGGGCCTGCAGGGGAGAGGGAGCCTGGGAAAGGCTGTGGGAGTGTGGGAGGAGACCACAATATCAACAAGGACCTAGACAAGCAGGCCCTGTGGGTCACCCTAACAGCTTGGAGTTTGTCTAAGAAGGAATAGTGAGTCACAGGGGGTGGAAAGCAAGCAGTGGGGCAGGGACACTGTCAGCTTCAGGGTCCAAAGCCAGTATACTTTCTATCCCATCCTGCCACAGCTCCTTTGCCCATTGCTGTTAGCAGGCACTACTGAGCTAGGTGCAGAGAGCTCAAAGTCACTAAAGGGGAAGGAGCAGGTATGTCCTGAGCTCCTACAGCCCAGTCAGAGGCCAGAGTCTCTCTTGAAATTTTCCTTGTTCCTGGGAGCTGAGTCCTGTGCATACACTGGGCAGACAGCGAGGGGAAAGCACAGGCTAGTGTGAGCTTTTTTTTTTTTTTTTTTAATTGAACTGATAATCATGAACACAAAATTAACCATTTTAAAGTGCACAATCCAGTGGTATTTAGTACATTCACAATGCCATGCAACCACCACCTTTATCTAGTTCCAAAACATTTTCATCTCCCGCCCCCAAATCCTGTACTTATTAAGCAGTCACCCTCTATCGCCTCCTAACCCTCTTCCCAAATCTTGATATATATATACAGCCACTATATCTATCTATATATATCTATATAGATATAGTGGCTATATCTATCTATATCTATCTATATAGATATAGCGGCTATAAAGTGATATCTTATTGTGCTTTAGATTTGCATTTCCCTAATAACTAATGATGTTAAACATCTTTTCATGTGCTTCTTGGCCATTTGTATTTCTTCTTTGCATGTCTATTTAAATCCTTTTAAAAACTGGGTTATCTTTTTATTGTTGTTATAAGAGTTCTTTATATATTATGAATACTCTATGATTTAAAAATATTTCCTCCTATACAGTTGATTGTCTTTTCATTTTGTCGATGATGTCCTTTAATGCACAAAACTTTTTAATTCTGATGAAGTCCAGTTTATCTATTTTTCTTTTCTTGCTTATGCTGTTGGTGTCACGTCTCAGAATTCATTGCAAAATCCAAGATTTACCTTGATGTTTTCTTCTAAGAGTTTATAATTTTTGTTCTTATATTTCAGTTGTTGATCCATTTTGAATTTGTTTTTATATGTAGTATGAGGTAGGGGTCCAATTTTATTCTTTCACATGTGGATATTAAGTTGTCCTGGCATCATTTGCTGAAAAGATTATTCTTTTCCCATTGAATAGCTTTGGCACTCTTGTTGAAAACCAGTTTATAATAGATGTATAATATAAGCTTATTTCTAGACTCTCAATTCTATTCTTTTTACCTATATGTCTATTTTTATGCCAGCAGCACGCTGTTTTGATTATTGCAGTGTGATGGTGAATTTTATGTTGGCTTGACGAGGCCACAGATGCCCAGATAGCTGATTAACCATTATTTATGGGTATGTCTGTGAGATTGTTTCGGGAACAAACTAGTGTTTGAATTGGTGGACTGAATAAAGCAGATGGCCCTCCCCAGTGTGGGTATCATCTAAACCTCTGAGAGCCTGAATAGAATAAAAAGGCAGAGGAATCTTGGACTTGTCCTTCCTCTACCTGTGTGCCTGATCTGGGGCACCAATTTTCTCCTGCCCTCCTCACTCTTTGCTCTCAGGCCTCTGGGCTTACACTGGAATCTACACCATTGGTCCTCTGGCCCTAATAGGGCCTTCAGACAACATTACCAGCTTTCCTGAGTTGCCAGCTTGCAGACAGCAGTTCAAGGGAGTTCCCAGCCTCCATAATGGCCTGAGCCAATACGTTTTAATAAATCTCTTATATGTATCTATTAGTTCTGTTTCTCTGGAGAACACGAATACGAGCAGCTTTGTAGTAAGTTTTAAAATCGAGAAGTGTGAGTTGTCCAACTTTGTTCTTTTTAAAATATTGTTTTAACTATCTGAGATCCTTAATACCTCCATATGAATTTGAGAATCAGCTTTTCCATTTCTGCAAAAAAAAAAAAAAGTCAGAATTGCGATAGGGATTGCATTGAATTTGTAGATTGCTTTTAGTAGTATTGCCATCTTAACGATATTAAGTTTTTCAACCCATGAACACGGATGTCTTTCCACTTATCTAGGTCTTTTAAAATTTCCTTTGCAATGTTTTTTTTAGTGTTCAGTATACAAGTTTTTCATGTTCTTGGTTAAATTTATTCTTTTGTAGTTTATTATTTTGATGCTGTTGTAAATGGAATTGTTTTTATAATTTCCTTTTTAGAGTATTTGTTGCTGGTGTATAGAAAAACAACTGATTTTTGTGTGTTGATCTTGTATGAAGGTGGTTGGAAAGAACAGTGGCTCAAGCCTGAGCATCTTAGTTGGACCATTATATCACTTGGCTCTTCCGGCCCCTGGTGTCTTGATTTCCTCATTTGATCAGTAGCGATAAGATACCAGCCTTGCCCGTCTCATCGCATTCCTTTAAGGGACAAAGGAAACCAGGGACTTGATTGTAAAATATTTGTTCAACTGAATTCTCAGAGGCTAAGCCAGACATTCTCAGATGGAGCAGGAACCTCTGGGAAGGGGCACATTTCATAGATTTATGGGCATCTATGTTGATTGTCTCAATGTTTGGGTAGGGAGAGGGAGCTACTAGCACTTAGTAGATGGGGACTAAGGATGCCAGATGTTCTACAACTGTAGGGTGGTACCAAAGAGCAAACAACGAACTCCCAAAACTTGCAAGACTCTCAGAGTTTTTCCAGACCTACATCCAGGTGAGTTATCTGCTTGTCTTGACTCGAACTCAGAAACGAGCTCCATTTTATACATCAACAAAGCCTTCCCTCCTTTCCTTCGTTCTATCTCATTTGTATTTTATTCTCGGCTTTATCCTAGTGCCCAGAACAATGACTGGAATTCAATATTTGTTATCTAAATGAACAGGTTAATGCCTATTTTCCAACTGGGTTGTTTATAGTTTCTTATTAATTGGTAGAAACTGCCTATTAGGGCTATATCAATCAGGGCCAAATCAGGAGACAAGCCATACCAGTAATATAAACAGAGAAAATTAAATTAAAAAATTTTTAAGTAATAAAATATGGTTAACTATCAAAAGGGTACAAGAAGACTTTGAGGCAGGCATTGGCAAAAGCTTTTTCCATAAAGGGCCAGATACTAAATATTTTAGGATTTGTAGAACAGGCGAAATCAAAGATATTACGTAGATAATTACATAACAACACAGAAAACAAATTTCCACACCTTTCTAAGTACACGCTTTGGAATAAAGTTCTTTAATGAGCAGAATGGGATCCACTTAGTTGGGATAACATTTTGCTTATTGAGGTTCAAATGTAAAAACATTCTTAAATGAAGGGCAATACAAAAACAGGCAGAGGGCAGGACTGGGCCTGTGGGCTGCAGTTTACTTACTCTTGGCCTTTGATGGAGGTGAAAAGGAAAGAGACTGAGAAACTTAGAAGAGGGGCTCCCCCACGTGACTGAGATTCAGACCTCTGCAGAGAGAACATGGGTGTCACAAGTAACAGAGCCCACCAGTGACAAAGAAATTTGTCAGAGGACACGTGCTGCAGCTAGATCACACACACGGGCAAGCACACACACAGACTTAACGCACAGGAAAACTGGCGATCCTGGAAAAGGAAGGGAAAGTCCCTCCTGCTCCCAGTTTACGATGTTCCTCTGGCGCCCTCTACTGGCAGAGACTAACATCAAGCCAGTTGGTAAAGGAGACAGGGTCCAGTTTCACAGAGCCAACCATAGAAGCAGCTTGGAGGTAAGAGGCAATAATTTGATAACTGGCACAAGAGATATTAATACAGAGTGTTGCAAATATTTCCCTAATATGTTGGTTACCTTTAAAAATATTTATGTATGGGAAAGGTAACAGTCTCATATAATATAGAAAGAAATGTACACTTTGGAAAGTTAGTCCCCCACCCACTCAGTTCTTGACTCCCAGAGCTCAGAGTTATCAGTATTTTGTGTATCTTTATGGAACTGTTCTATGCATATGTACAGTGCTTGTCTTTTATTTTTTTTAATTACAACAAAGTCTTTTGTCATACACAAATTGTAAATGTTTCTGCAATTATATTTATTAATTTTTCTTCTTTTCTAGCCCCTGGCTAATGTGTATTGTTCAGGAAAGCCATTCACACTCTAAGATTAAAAACCATTTTCCTCTAATAGTTTTATATTTTAATTTTTACATTTATAGCTTTAAACCATCTGGATTTTATATTTGAACAGAGTCAGAGTTGGGAATCTAAATTTGTTAACTTGGTGGCCACTGAATTTCTTCAATGTCATTTAATTCAGGCTTTCCAACAGATCCAAATTGGTTAATATCAGAACAATATTGCTCCTGACTTCATATCAGTAACAACTGCTGCGCGCTTTCTTTGCTGGGTGGCTGCTTCTCTCGGCCAAGCCTTCTTCCCTCTTTGGTGGTCCTGATCTCAGTAGCTCTTCTTCCTGTGTTGGTACTTTTCTGCGCTTCCTGGCTCCACCTCAGCCTTTCTCCAGTTCTCCCTGTAGGGCCCCTGATCCCCACCCAGTGCTGCCTCTTCCCCTCTGCCTGCTCCTTCTCTACATATCCTTGTCTTTCCTTCTCCCTGAACCTTCTCTTCTGGCCTGCGACTTGACCTCCTGCCTGATGGACGCTGGGGCGGCCCTCTGAGAGGCGACTGACATCCTCGCTGCGTTGTGTTGCATGGCGGAGGGGGGCGGGGGCAGCAGTCTTTCCTTGCACAGGTGGGCTTGGCAGCCACGGGTTTTCTTAGTTGAGATGCTCTATTTTGTTTTCTTAGTTGAGATGCTCTATATTAAGAATATGGCCATACTATAGGGTAGGAAGCAAAGTTTGCAAAACAACATCCAGTTGAAATCAAACTCCCTAGGGCATTGCCTTCTGTTTAGGGCTCTCTTCCCAGAATCCAGAAGGTTCTAGTCCACCCTTCTACAAGGGAACCTGTGGGAAGTTTGAGGAGCTTGCTCTTCCTCAAGCTTTCCATCCGAATCGATACCCATCCTTCTTTCCATTGCTCAAATCAAAAACACAGAAGATACTCGCTCTTTATTTTTCTCACAAATGTTCCATTTGTATGTATGTACCACTCTTCTTTATCTAATTGTGTATCGATGGGCACTTAGGGTGCTTCCATATCTTGGTTATTGTAAGTAGCACTACAGTGAACATAGGAGTGCATACATCTTTTTGAATTAGTGTTTTCGTTTTCTTCGGATAAATACCCAGAAGTGGAATTGCTGAGTCATAAGATAGTTCTATTTTTAATTTTTTGAGGAAACTCCAAACTGTTTTCCATAGAGGCTGTACCAATTTGCAGTCCCACCAACAGCGCACAAGGGTTCCCATTTCTCCACATCCTCGCCAACACTTGTTGTTTTTTGATTTATTGATGATAGCCATTCTGACAGGTGTGAGGTGATATCTCATTGTGGGTTTAATTTGCATTTCTCTGAGTATCTTTTCATATGTCTGTTGGTCATCTGTTCTCTTTGGAGAAATGCCTATTCAAGTTCTCTGCCCATTTTTTAAATTGAATTGTTTGGTTTTTTGTTTTGTTTTGTTTTGTTTTTTGTTTTTGGTTTTAAAATGTATGTGTTCATTTTCATGGCTGTATTGTATTTTATTCTATGAAAAATATACATACATACACAATCACAGATCATTTACCCATACATCTGCATGGTGAATGCTGCTAGTCCAGGGCCATTTTAAACCACATCTCCTGATATACATAAGTCTGCATCACTATAGACTCCCTAGGAGTGGGATTTCTGTGTTGTATGGTATTGGGTATTCAGCTTTAACAGACAGTGACACCAAATGTTTTTCAAGAGAGGTTCTACCAGGTTAAATTCTCCCTCAGAAATGTTTGAATACTTCACATTCTTTCTAGTACTCAGAATTGTCAGACCTCACCTTTTGTATCTAATTGTAATAATTAAAATCAAATTCAGAACAACAACAACAACAACAACAACAACAACAACAACAAATCGATAGGCATATTCTAGTTTACAATGATCCTGAGTACCTTTTCTAATATCTATTGGCTATTTAGATTTTCTCTTTTCTGAAGTTCTGCCCAGGTCTCTTGTGCTTTTCATTTTCCCTTATCTATGTTTTGCAAACAAGCCCTTTACTGGCTCTATGTGTATGAGATCTCCTACTCTTTGCCTTACGTTTTCATTCTCTTTGTGGTACATTATGTACAGGGACAATATTGTCCCTGGTTGAAAACCACTGCCATAGATCAGAAAGATATATTGTTATATGATGTTTTATAAAGCTTCATAGCTATGTGATTCAACTGGAACTGATTTTTGTGCAAACTGTGAGGTAGGTGATGGGCTTCAGGGAAGGTTCCCCCAAAATGTGACATTTCAGCATGCAGGTCATTTTGAGCTAAAGACAATCAAAACTCAACAGACTAAAGAAAAGCTTTTATTGCCTCCTTAACTGCCTAACGAATTTGGACAGGGAGCCTATACCTGGAAGAGAGCTATTACCAAAGATAATTTTTTTTTTTAACATAAGAAAAAAACACATAGTATGGCAAACATTTGTTTACCAAATATCTGCTCTTCTCATCTCCCTAGGAGTTGTTTTTCTCCCCTTCGAAATCCCAGACCATACCCCTTCTCCTTAGCTCAGGATGGCATATACACCTTAATAACCTGACCGTTGTGAGGACTTCTCCTGTCTTTGTGGGGCTCCTGTATGTCCAAAACTAAATTTGCTTTACTCATGTTACTCTGTCTTATGCCATTTTAATTGTTAAGTCAGCCAAAGGACCCCAGAAGAGAAGAAGGAAAAGCTTTTTCTCTCCTATGGTTTTGACGAGCCAACCAGGAGACTCCGGCTGGACACTGCTCGCTCCAGGGCTGCTGCAGCTAAGAGATCCTGGGACCTCTGACAAGCACTAGCAGAAAGAACTCATATGACACCAGTCTCCTGGTTCTCCACCTGTGGGGTTCAGTGGAAGAGAGAATAGTGAAAATCCTTTTCGTTTTTTAAATTGAGATTAGCAGAAAATATTTGTGTGAAAATTCGTTTTTCTCCTGTTAATGTACCTTATGTTAATTTGATTATTAGACCAGTTGAAGAACCTAGAAGCGTATAAGGAAGAATTTTTTTCTCCCACATAGGCATTGTTCTGCAGGTTCGGAGTACCAAAGCTTGGGGTGCGCCATTCTGGAAGCTGGAAGAATGCGTGAGGAGCCAGTGGCAGATGTGATATAGCTTTATTCAGGCATAGCAGACACAGCCAGGCACAGGCACACTTCCAGCTCAGTTGGGGCTGTTCTTATAACAAGGTGCATAATAGTGGCTTAAGGCCGGGTACTATAATCAATCACAATCTACAGGTTATATAGGATGCTTTATTTAAGGTTACATAGGATGCTGTATCTAAGGTTACCTGGGACGCTGTAGCTAAGGCTGTCAGGAAACCGTATGTCAGGGAGGGAGCTGACTGCATCCATTTTGTTTGTCAGTTCCCTCACCCAACAGGCCTCCTACTTCATTTTGTAACTGGAGGGCAACTGAGTCCAGGGCTCGTGCTGCCTGTGCCGCTCAGCCAGTAGACCAACACAGGAGTTGGGCTATTTAGAATAAGTGTTTATTGCACGGGTGATCTGAGAAGGCAGCATGTTAACACCTTCAGAAACTGCCTTGCCTTCTCAGTCCAGCTTAAGGTGTTTAAGGGAAAATCTAGGCATTATTCTAGGAGCTATGCGATGTTCTGGGAGTTCTGTTATGCTTCATGGAGACTTCCCCCTGGCCATGTGGTCCTCCAGTGGCATTAGCAACCCAGGAATAAAGATGGCAGTTGTCTGGAAAGAATGCTAGACCAGAAGGATTGTGATCAGTAAGCATAAGGGTATTAATCATAAGTTTCAGGGCAACTTTCTATGGCAGGGATGTTCCAAGCCCCTGGGGACAATCCGTTAAACTACGGGGTAAGGAAAAGTGAAGCCAAGGATCCTGTGAGGCCTCTACTAAGGGAGTCTCAACCGGGTCCTTCTTCAATTTGTTTTCCCCTATAAATATTCACCATTTATTGAAAAGTCTGTCTTTCTCACTGCTCCGAAGTGCTGCCTTTATTATTAATTAAATGTCCATCTGTCTGTTCATGGTTCTGTATTCTGTTGTTTCTTTGCACCAATACTGTTGCAGAAAAATCAGACCAGAGAGAAACCAAGCACCACTCAGAGAGTTGGAGAACTCAGATTTCTTATGCTGGTGGTCCCAGAAGAGCTAGCACTCTGAAGTTCTGGGCCCCAAGCTCAGGGGTAACCTTAGTTTTATAAGGCTTATCCGCAAACAAGCAAAGGGGATACATCTGTTATCTAGACAGAACAACCAAGACAATACATCTGTTATCTAGAGAGCACAAGCAAAGGGGAGGGTGAATCTTCAGTTGATCTTGAGGTCACCCTGCCCTTTTTAGCCTATGTGGCAAGCATGTCTAGAGGAGCAGAACAAAGAACTGGTTACAAAGTTAGCCATTTGAGTGGAAAATTCCTCTTCAATACCACTCTGTCATAATTACTATGGTTTTATAATATGCCTTTATAGCTACCAAGCAAGACCTCTCCTTATCTTTTATTCAACTGTGTCTTAATTATTCTTGGCATTTTGTTTTCCACATAAATTTAAAAATTGTCTTGTCAATTTCCGAAAACACTTGGGATTTTGCTTGGGATTCCCTGAATCTATAGACCAGTTTGAGGAGAGCTGACATCTTTTCAATATTATGTCTTTCAATACATGGACATAGTTAATGTCTCCATTTATTTGGGGATTCTGCATTATTTTGTCTTCTCTGAGAACATTCTTTATTCACTAAACCTCTCCTAGTTACAGGATCATGAAAGGCCAGAATTTATAAGCCATAGACCCAACAGTATATGTGATGCTTGTGAAATTTGTGAGTTTGCTTACTTAGTTATGTCAGGCTTTGTTTCAAGTAGCTGTGAACAAAAGGAAGGCTACCTTGGCAAGCCTGACAAGCTCAGTAACTGAAAGTAATCACGTGAGATGTTTTAATTATAAAAATATTCCTAACTGAGCAGGTTATAATGGGCAGTCACATCCTAAGGCCAATGATAGATTAATCTTTACCTTGAGCAAGCCTTAATCCTTTGTTTTGTGCCTCTGGAATAACATACTGTGTAGGGGTGGGCGGGGGAGGGAAGGGTTCTATGGAAAGTAACTTCACAGGGTGATTTAATTTTAAATTCAAAACTGGGTAGATCACAGTGGGTAGTCATACCCCAAGTAACTTTTTAGTGAAAGGTTTATCTTTGCCTTAAACAAGCCTGTTCATTGTTTCTGGGCATCTGGGTTAACACACCTTTGAAATAAGTTGTAACCACCCGCAAGAAAGCATATAATCTTGCTAACTATCCTGTAATCCAATCCTCACCTTACTTTTCCCACCTCCATGTAATCTTCCTTATGTTCTCTCCTTAATTTCAAATGCATAAAAGAAGCTGCAAAACTTATTTTCAGAGCATTTGAGAACTTGTTCCCCGAAGTATGTCATCAGTTTGGCTCAAATGACCACATAATTCTCTACAGGTTTGGGTGTTTCTTATGTCAACAATACTTAAAATGTCAGAATGATCTCTCCTCCATACCTCCAAAAATAAACAGCCCCGTATAGGGTGAGACAACCCAATATTCCTCATTATTATCTTTTACCCGCATGCCTCTGTAAACTATGTATATTAGATGTCAACTATCTTGCACCCGCCAATGTATAAGTATTATCTCTCCATTTTATTTTCATCCTCTCTTAGATTTCCCCCTTTAGCTTCCTCTGTATCCTTGATCTGCCACCAATGGATTTCATGTAAACTTCCTATGTCTTCTATTTTGATTCTAATAAATAAACTGCAAAACTTCTATTCCTTAGAGCACTATTTCAATTTTTTGAGATTTTACTTTTGGGACTGGCCCCCCAAATTTGGCTCAAATAAACTCTTTCTTTAGGTTTGGAACATAGCTTTGAGGCAGTTAACAAAGACAAGAACTTTATGAAAAGAATGTAAGGTGGGTCCCACTCTGACATCAGTTCCTATGTGTGTTATTTTCCCCACACCACCAAACAATTAATTCTGACACTATCTACTGGGAGTTAGCATCAAATCCCGCAGGTTAAGGGCTCAGTGTTTCAAGATCCCTCACCCTGCCCTTCAGATGCCAATCACAAGTCCAGGTTGTCATCCGTGCTTCTGACCAACTGGCTATAGATCAGAGATTCCAACTCCCTTCTTGGGTTACATTAATTTGCTAGAGCAGCTCACAGAATTAATTTTACTTACTAGATTACCAGTTTATTATAAAAATATATAACTCAGGAACAGCCAGATGGGAAAGATGCGTAGGGTAAAGTATGGGGAAAGGGTGAGGGGCTTCCATGCTCTTTCCATACACACTACTCTCCCTAATCTCCACCTGTTCACTAACCTGGAAGCTCTCTGAACCTCATCCTTTTGGGATTTTATGAAGGCTTCGTTACATAGTCACGATTGATTAAATCGTTGGCCATTGAACTCAATCGTTGGCCATTGAACTCAACCCTCTCTTCTCCACAGAGGTTGCGGGGTAGGAGTAGGGGTGGGACTGAAAGTTACAACCCTCTAATCATATGGTTGGCTCCAGCCTCCATCCTTAGGTGACCTAAGGGCCTTCCAAAAGTCACTTTATTAACATGAAAAGGATATCTTTAATGATCTCAGCACTTAGGAAATTCCAAGAGTTTTAGAAGGTCTTGCCAGGAATAGGACAATGACCAAATAATTTTTCTTATTATCAATATCACAATACAACAGTGGGAGAAATAAGATGAGGTGGAAGACTGGGGCCCCTGCACCACCCAGGCCTTTTCGGGATCATTGCCGCAGGCAGCATGTCTTGGGCACCGTTTCACCTTTGGGCAACTCTGACTCTGGCTCAGCACCATGAAATTCACACTTTATTATTGGCTCCCTAATGTTGAGCTCTAATTATTTGATATTCTGATGTAATGAACATGTATAGTATGGCACTGACACATTTCATTTTCAGATAACCTCCTGAGGTGAGATTTAAAAAAAAAAAACATTTTAAAGATGAAGAAAATGAAGGCTTAAAGAGGTTAAGCAGCCTGCCCTCAGCCACCTACAGTAATCTGAACATGTTCAACCCTGTCTTCTGATTCTGAGGCCAGTGCCTGCCCTCATTCCATTCTACCACCCTATTCTGGGTGGGGTTTTCCTCCTGGTGTTTTGTAAACTCTGGCCACTGAGAAGGTATCTGATAAACAGAAGGCTGGTGCTACTTACTGGCTGTTGGACTAGCTGAAGCGAAAGCAGGGGAGGGCTCAGGAGTCACTTCTTTCTGGTGTTGCCTAGGTGTAGATGCTGAAGCCAATTAGAAGGAGTATTCTCTTTGCTGTTATGGGACAATTCCTGCCCTATCCCCACCCCTGAATACTCTCCAAGCCCTGAAATAAATCCTGGTGTGGAGGATTTATAAGCCGAAGATATAACTTTCTCACTTTATGCATTTTTCATGACTCTCTCTTATCCTTTCAGCTGCCCCTGTGCCTACAGACTCACCCATTACCCTTGAGTTCAACCAACGAAGAACAGCTCTTGCTTAGCTCATTTCATTTGCAAAGGGAAACAAATACCGCATACTTCCAATATGGACTTTTCTTTTGAGAGTATTGGAGTACCTGTGGTATGAAACTTAACTTGTTTCTTTTATAACAGGTGAGGTGAGGCTGCTGCACAGCTTCTCTTTTGAAAAAGGACTATCCAGTTAGATTTCCATAACTGTTCTTTCTTCAATGGACAACTCAATGTTTTCCCTGTCTTCCTTCAGTCATGTCATAATGTACCCAAGGATGATACAAACCCATCTCCATGAACAATAGAAGATGTAAAAGCACTACCCTTTAGCAATGTCTGTGTACTTGAATACTTAATTATGAATGAGCTTTTGCAAAAGGAATTTTATTTTATCTATAGAAACATCAGCAGGCTCTATGGGAAATACCTTTTAATGCAGAAAGTGATTTCGTAGATTCTACCCCAAACCAGGTGTAGTACAGTTGACCCTAAACAATGCCGAGAGGAGAGTTACGGGTGCAGATACTCACAGAGTTGAAAAGTTCCCTATAACTTTTGAATCTCCCCAAACTTAAGTTGTCCCCTGGTGCCCCTGGGCCTCTGTAGGTCCTTCTTTCACTCCCTGGGCGCCTTACTTATAATTATATCATTAATTCATCTTTAATTCATGTTGAGAAAACTTGCTCATTTTAAATCTCGCCTTTCTTATGAGAATATATTGAAAACATTAGCCTCTTTTGTAGACATTTTTATTTGCCTCTTGGTTTATTAGTGACTTTTCACATCCTTTTTTTTTTGCCTGCAGGTTGCCAGGGCTGAAGCGCCAGTAAATTTACACTCCGCGCATTCCTAGCCACCCTCCCCCGGGGGAAGGGTGTGGCTCCCGGGGGTCCTCACCAAGAACACAGACAGGCTCCTTAGGAGAGACCGGTTTGGAAAGCTGTCGACCAGTTAAGTGCGGGATAAAATACAAGTTTTGCCCAGAACTAAAGGGAATTAGGGGTTGGGTGGCAGTAGGAGTGGGGAGTGAGGCTGTTTCTGGAAGAGCGGTCAGAATTTACCTGAAGAAAGTGTGTCACTAATATGAATTAATGATGGGGAACAAGGTGGCCTCGCCGTATCTTCAGTCTGGGAGGGACGACAGAGAGCAGAGAGATGGAAACAAGGCTTGCCAGTCAGCACCGAGGGGCCTCTCTGGAGCGGGCCCTGTTATTTGAGCAAAGGGGACAGTCCGCCCACTGGAGGCGCAGCAGAGCCAACACTGAACACCAGTTTTGCAGCGGAGAAATTAAAGCAGTGTATTGGCAGGTGCCAAGCCAGGAGACTTGTGAGCTAGTGCTCAAAATTTGAACTCCCCTATGGCTTTTTTTGTTGTTATTGTTTCGTTGTGTGTTTGTTTTTTTCTTTCATTGTTCCCCTGTGACTTTTGTTCAAGGGTTTTTAAAGGTGGAGATAGAGGGTTAAGGATGTTGGATGGAAGGCGAAGCTGAATGGTTAGTTCTTGTGTAAGCTTCAGTGGTTTTGCTTAGCCTGATTAATTCAGTTCCTGACATCATCTTGTTTGGTGCGTTTGTCACTGTGGTCGAGTGATCTAGCTAGGTCGAGGAACCAAGATTCTGCAAAATATCACATGATTGTGCATCAGTGAGGTTAGCTTTAAAGCAAAAACCAAAATAATAATAATTATAACAATAACAACAACAACAACAATAATAATAATAGCAAAAACCATAAAATAAACATCTTTTGTTATTGGTTAAGCTATCATGTTTTGTGCTTACCTAGCTACATTTTTCTATTATACAAAGTATACTTTTAAATATTTTTCCTAGAACTTGCTTTACAGGCAGACCTCTAGGACAGGGCTAACATACTTTATAATCTTTGACTATAAGTCACTAAGATTTTCTTAATCTTTGGCTATAAACCAGGTGACAACCAAAGCAATTGAGACATGTAGTTAAAGCCTAGGCCTATGTCTTTAGTCCAGCGGTCCCCAACCTTTCTAGCACCAGGGGCAGGTTTTGCGGAAGACAATTTTTCCTTGGACTGGGGTGAGTGGATGGTTTCCTAATGATTCAAGCACATTACATTTATTGTGCACTTTATTTCTATTATTATTACCTTGTAATATATAATCAAATAATTATACAACTCACCATAACATATAATCAGATGCCACCAAATGCATCTGTACTATTGAAGTACGTCAACTCACTTGCCGCTCTAAAGCCTGCCACCAGATGTAGCTTAATTGTCTTTTGCCACTCACTGGTAGGGTTTTGATATGAGTCCTCAAGCAATTGATTTATTATGGTCTCTGTGTAGTCAAATCTCTCTGCTAATGTTAATCTGTATTTGCAGCTGCTCCCAGCGCCAGCATCACCGCCTCAGCTCCACCTCAGAGCATCAGGCATTAGATTCTCATAAGGAGCACGCAACCTAGATCCCTCACATGCGCAGTTCATCATAGGGTTCGCTCTCCTTATGAGAATCTAACGCCTAGTGATCTGAGGTGGAGCTGAGGTGGTGATGCTAGTGCTGGGGAGCAGCTGCACATACAGATGAAGCTTCGCTTGCTCACCTGCCACTCACTTCCTGCTGTGCGGCCAGGTTCCTAACAGGCCACGGACTGATACTGTTCCGTGGCCTGGGGGTTAGTGACCCCTGCTTTAGACTCAATGCTCTAATATCTAAACATGTTTATAGTTGACTGCTGGTTTCAGACCTTTGAGACCATCCAGTCCAACACCCTCTTTTTCTGCCTAGAAACTGCCTGTTACCCCTTTTCCTATCAGACCAAGGCTATAAACTCACTTTTGAAGGCTCCCCAGGTCTCTGCCCACTGTTCTCTGAATATTCTCTCATATACTCTGAGGCCAGTGACTCCCTCCTTCCTTTCTATGGTAAACCCATTTTCTCACCCTTGGTCCCTCCAGGAAGCCCCTAGATGCCCCCTGGAGTCAAGCCAGCACCCATCATAACTCCTCCTGGATTCTATTCCAGCTCCCCAAAGGGGCGAGGTTCTAACCTCAGACCTGGAAGGAGACAGTGTAAGCCTTGATAAATTAGTCTGTCTGAGCCTCAGCCTTTTTCCACATAAAATGGCCAGAGCAATGACAGTTCCCTTTGTGGCAGCTGTGAGGATGAGATGTGCAGCGATGTTCGATGTCTGCCGAAGCCAGGGCTCCGTCAACATCCATTGTTATTAGAGACCCTGGTCTCCAGGCATATGAGATACAGTTGGATATCCATCCGGCCTGTGAGAGTTGTGAGAGTTGTCCTTTTCTTCGTTTTTTTTTTCTTGTCCACAAGAAAGAGTACCATACTTTATGCCCCTGGAGGAGCCATACTTTATGCCCCTGAATCACGGAGTGCTCCTGCCTCCATTGTTTTCCAAGGGAAATAGCATGTTGTGGGGGAGCAGGGAAGAGCCTAGAGTGCTCCCCACCCCCAAAGTGATTAGTGCTGTGACTTGGGGCATGCAAATTCATATCTTGGCTTCTGCTGCCCCATCCTTCCAGTTCTTCCACATGCTCTTCTCTGGCATTCTAGATTGCTTACAACTTACTAAAGCAATGTGCCCCAGCCTGAACGATGACTCCATTTCAGCTTGCAGAGGTCATTTTATTATGTTGAGTATTTACACTCTGCCAAGCACTTCACATATATTCTCTCATTTAATCCTAAAAATAGCTCTGCAAGGGTAATTGTTTTATCTCCATATTACAGATGAGAAAAACTGAGACTCAGAGAGATTAAGACATTCACCTAAAATCATGTAGTGTATAAGTTAGTTTTTGCTTCATCATAAATCACTCAACAAGTTAAGATTTAAAACAGTAAACGTTTATTTCTCACAATTTTGTAAGTTTTCTGGTTTGGCTCAGTGGTGGCTGCATGGCCAAGGGACCTTGTATCTCAGGGTTGTGGTGGAAGGAGGAGTTTAATGTCAGCTGGGTGGGGAGATGGCCATGAATTTCTCATTATTCAGCAGGGCTTGTACAAGGTGGCTGAGTTCCAAAAGTAGCATGAAAGCAAGCACAGGCACTGCCTAAATCTAGCTTGCATTATATTTGCTATTGTCCCATTGGCTAAAGCAGGTCATAAAGCCAAGTCCTTAAGGAAGGGGACTACCCAAAGGGTGGATACAGGGACAGAAAATTATTGCTGCATTTTTCCACAACAACAAATCTATGATATATTATTATCTGGAAATGTTCAACTGGAATTCAAAACCAAGTTGTCAGGTTTGAAAGTTCAAAACTGCCTTGGATTTATTGCCCAAGGTTTGGTAATCTAGAACACTCCATGCATTGCTGTACTAAGTCGACAACCTTTTGGGTGCGCGCGTGCGCGCACACACACACACACACACACACACACACACCCCTGCAACTGTTTTGCATACTGTTGTAATTAATAAAAATTACAGCTTTATTTATTCTGCTTCATTGATCATCTTCTTCTTTAGATACTCCAAGTATATTCGGATCTCTTTTGCTTATCTTTTATCATCTTCTTGCAAGATTTTTCTATTATTATCTTTACTTTTGTTGAATTATCATTATTCTTTCTATGGTGCCTATACTTTCTTATTCCTGTTAACTTTTATTTCTGAAATTATATTTTTACTTTTTCTGTGTTTGTCAGTCATTGTTAAGCAACCATGTCTGGTTCAATGAATATTTTTGACTGAAAAATATAATTACTTTTTCTTTACTGCACTATATGCTATTTTCCCTGGAATTAATAATTGTCTTTTTTGGCATTTTACTTGAATTCTTTTTCTGCTTTATGCACTTCTCTCAAAACTTTTACTGTTTTCTTATTCTCTTTCAGCCTTGTTTGAAGTGTTTTCATATGCTTTGTGTCTGCATTTTACTGGTGTCTTCTTGTCAAAGTATTTTAGTTCATTTTTCTCTTGTAACACTTTGTGTGTGGCTAGATCATATTCCCTGTCTCCCTCATCTTTTTCAAAGTTTAAATGAAATGTATTAACCTGGAAGGACATTTCTGTGGAGAGAATGGCCTAGGGTACCTTTCCTAGCTTCATGGCTTGAGGGCTCCCTCTTTGTTATTGTGAAGGGCTCAAAATATGGCTACTTCTCAGAGCTACTCCTGGCTCATAAAGGTTCTTCTGCTCTCCTATAGGCCTACAGGTCTTGCCTGCCAAGGTAGTAGCCTTACTTTGGATGTTGTATTTTGCTGTTACAGTACTATTGGGGTTCTGTTTCATCTTGGACCTTTCCCTGCTTCCTACTATTTGAACCATCTCTTTCCCTTATTCCCAGTGCTACCTCCCTGCTCAATTTGGTTTCTCAACCTAGTACTTTTCTTTTTAGGCAAGGCTTTGTCTTTCCGGAAGGACATATTTGCTGGATATTTATGAAATCCTCAGGGTTTAGAAGACCACAACACTATTCGATCTCTCGATGCTTCTGTTACAAGTTTTGCACTCACCAACTCAAAGCCTGTGATGACTTCTTTGTTTTGTGGTTCTCAGACCTATTTGTCCTGTTTGGTACAGGAATAAATGATGGCTTGAGAAAGGGTGGTAGCAATAAAGATGAAGAGAATTGGATAATATAAGCAGAATTTGGTGATATAAGCAGGAGGAATTACGGTTGGGTCTGATGTAGGAAAGGAAGGGTCAAGTGTGATTTTAGTGATTTTTTTGGCATGAACAATTGAGTTGGCATCATTATTCGCAAATATGGGGAAGACTCGGGGAAGAATGATGAGTGATGAGGGAAACAAGTGCTCTTGTTGGTCTAAGTGGAAATGTCAACGAAAGCAGTTGGATATGTCTAGAACTCGGGGGAAAGATCTAGTCCAGAAACAGAAATTTATAGATGTCATCAACTGTCTTCATCAGTTTGGGCTAAGATTGGGTAGCTAAACTAGCATGCTGGCCTCTTATAAGGGCAGTAATCCCATTCATGAGGGCTCTATCCTCTTGATTAATTATATCACAAAGGCCCCACCTCCATATACCATTACATGGGGGATTAGATCTCAACATATGAACTTAGGGGTGAGGGAATATTCAGTCCACAACATCAACATACTGATAAATTTAAAGCCATTGGCCTGGATGAGATCATTTATAATGTGCAATTAGAGTCGTGGAGTAGGACTGGCTCCTGATGCAATATACATGATGTGTTTATAGGTAGATGGAGGCAGAGCCAGTATAGGAGATCACAAAAGGGAGGAGCTGTGGACGTAGGGAAAATCAGGAGCAAATGATGCTATGAAGCTGACTGAAGTTTATTTCAAGAAAAGGGACTGACCAATCCCAGATGGAAGCTGTTGAGAGGATGAACTGAATACAAATGAAAAATATCCACTGGATTCGACAACATGAAGGTCACTGGAGATCTTGACAAGAGCAGCCTCAGGAGAATGGTAGGGATAGAAACCAGATTAGAAGAGATGGAGGAGAGAATGAGAGGTGAGAAAGTGTAGACAGCTGATGTAGGCATGTTTTGATGTGAAAGGAGACAGCTGAAAGATGTAGGGGGTCAAGGAAGTTTTTTGTCATTTTGTTTTCTGAAGAGAGGTAGCAGAAGCATGTTTGTATACTAATGGTGCAGGAGAAGTCCTTGGGAAGTAAAGGGGTAGAGGGTCCAATGCTCAAGGGAAGGGATTAATAAGAGCAAGGACACCTATATTGGTAACGGGAGAGAAATCAGACAACACAATACCAGAGGGAAGTTTATAGATCTGGTGGTAGGACAATAAGTCTCCTTCTGAAGGCTTCTGTCTTCTCACTTGAGTATAAGGTGAGGTCATCGGCTGAGAGAAAAGGTGCCTATATGGGAGGCAGTAGGGAAGAGGAGGTTTGGGGAGAGAGGAAATATAAAAGACATCTTTGAGAGTAGGAAACTTACTAGGGAAACCTCGATGCATTGAAAGTTTGTGGTCATAGTTTAAAAGAAAACTATGTGCCACCTATCCCCTCTCCCTTCCTTGTTATTTGGGGCCTAGCGAGGTAGGAGGCTCGGCAAGGTGGTGACCTAGACAGGGGTCAGGGATGAGTACTAAGGGGAGAGGAGAGAAAGTGGGTTTAAATATGAATAAACAAGGCACAGCAGATAAGGAATTTTTTAGAACTGTAAAGTGTGACCTACCCCAAAGATCTTGCCTCTCAAGTACAAACTGCTCAGTTATTGCCTTCCAGAAAGAAAATCATCATTGAATAGGAAGAGATCACTGATACAGAACAACAAATGTAGAAATTGGCACACTTTATTATAAACATGTCCAGAATATAAACCGATTTTGTATCAACTCTTTGAAACTTTTAAAACTATATGTAACCTAAGCTTATTATTATTATGTATTTTATTTTCCACTTTCCAATCGAGAAAATACAGAGCTTCAAAAAACAAAACACAGATCTAACATAGAAAAAAAAAATCAATCTAAATTGCTTCACAGAGAAAACTAACAAACCCAATTAAGATTTGAAATCCTATTAACCCTCAATTTAAAAATAAATGACTTCCCAAGGGAAAAATACTTCCATCATTGCAATTTGATGGATAAAAGCGAAGCCACTTTCATTAAGGGAAATTACATTATATATAAGCAAAATGTAATAATGTTTTTAGAAACTGAGAAAAAAGTAATTTCCATGTTGGAGATCAAGCATACTAAATACTTTCTGTTCACTTGGCCTTTGTTAGAAGTTAAAGTACCTGTTTACATGAAAAAAGTGATATGAACATGAACATCATAAAACCACGCTCTTCCTCAACTTTTCTTCAATTTAACTTCAGGAGAATCAACTCAAAATCCAAGAATAGACTGGTCCCAAAGCATTTCCTCCTCTGTCCTTTCTTTGCCTTGTTCCTTTTTCTCTTTTCTACGCTTACGGTCCTCTTTCTTAGAGGCTATATCTCGGCTTTTTTTCTCCTTTTGATTCTTAAGCTTTTCTGTACTGATCCAGACTGTTTCCCCCTCTGTTTTGTTTCTTTGGATGCTCTTGTGTTTGTCTAAATTTATTTCCTCACAACCTTTTTCCCTCTTATGCTTGGGCTGCTTCTCTGGTGTTTCTCTGCCTTCTTCTGGGTGCCTTTTTCTCTTCCGATATATCTGTTTATGACTGGCTTGATGGGCACTGGTAGTGTTTTCTGAGGAGAGGTGCTTGTAAACTCCAGATTCTACACTGTATGAGCTATAATTATACTCTCGCTGACTAGGGTTCAGAGGTACTGGTTTTTCTGAGAAACAGTCCCTGGTGAATTGACAATAGCTGAGGGAGTCTAGTTTCAGCCTGCTGTCATGAACTGGAAGCCACTGAGGTAACTGGTTTTCCGCTGTCTGTGAAATATTGCATGATGTTGAGTAGGTCTGGATGGTTTCAGATGGGAGTCTTTGATCGAACAGTCTATACCCGGGTCTGGAATCAACCTCTTCTTTGTATCTACAGGTTTTCAAATAGTCCTCTCTCATCTGTCTGAAACAAGTTTTTGGTTCTAAGCCTCTGGCTTTCTGCACTTTGATGTAATCTTCAAGTTCATCTTGAAAAGAGTCATATGTCTTCTTTGAATGCTTCATTAGGTTGACAACATGGGATTCTCTGTAGAGAAGACAGGAGAAAATTTTTACTCAATTATTTTATTCTGAGTACATCCTTTGTTCTTGAAGAGAGCTTTAAAAAAATAGAAGCTCAAACAAATTAAAATCTAATTCAGCATGAAGTTAAATATCATGACATTATATGCCATTATATGCCAAAAAGGAGCATCAGGACAGTCAAATACCTGCCAGGCCACTCACAAGGAACTTTATCCTTCTCAGAAGTGGGATAAGATGGCAGAAAGTTGGCTGACATATTGAATTTTGCTGTAGGGCTAAAAACGTAAGGCACGTAGAGATGTATGAATTAGGACTACACATCCATGATGGGTGACCTGATCTAAATGTTCATTTATTTATTAAAGTTTTGATTTATCAGTTTCTTGTATATTACTTTCTAAGAGAAATAAAAGAACCACAAAGAAGTAATTTGATCTTTAAAATCTTCAGTTCAAACAAAATTAAATAAGCATACATACTCACCTAACTAGAGTACTGTAGGACTTAATAATAAAGGGATGTTTATAAAGTGTTTGGGAATGCTAGAAATTAGAAATTCAGCTGTGAGATAAAATTCTTAGTATAGGGCATGAGGGAAGATGAGAGGACAGAGTTCTGTCTCTTTTGTATAGGACTTGGATTTCATTCCGCTACTTATGATTGGTGAAAAACGCATTCTAGAATGCCTGCTGGTTTGCTCTCTCTCTCTATTAAACTACTGGTGAGAGGGTTAAAGGAGGAAATGGAAGTGAAAGCTGAGAGAGTAGCTGGATTGATAGAGAGAAGTTTCAGAAGAAATTTAGAGTACATATACTAGTTTTTGTTTGCTTGTTTAATTTTTTTGAGATGAGCAGTACTATTCCTGATTCTTTTCCTTTACCTTGCCTAAAATCCTGCATAAGTACAATTACAGCAGAAAATATATGTACAATGAGATGATAACACCCTAGATATTTTGGTGATACATTTTATCTCCAAAAATTAGGAGGTAACATAACCCATGCAGAACTAAACATTTCTTCCCTTTAAAAGTAAAAAGAGCCTGACAGCATTCTAGAGTCACTAATGATCAGCTATCTTACCTGAGGATTTGAGATTGAAAAGAAAGTCTACGTGAAGTCTAATTTGGAGTCAAAAAATTTAGTTACTATTCAAATTAAATAGTATAAAAATTCTGAATAGAATAAATAATGTAACAAATATTTGATTAAATATGGGCAAAAGATATGAACCGACACTTTGGAAAAGAATACATGCAAATGGCCAACAGACACATAAAAAGATATCATTAGTCATCAAGTCAATGTCAGTTAGAACCATAATGAGATACCACCATGTACTCACTAGAATGCGAAGCGAGCACAGAATGACAAAAATAAAAAAGACTGACAATACCAGTGTTGGTAAGGATACAGAACAACTGGAATTCTTATATGTTGTTGGTGGGGATGTAAAATGGTACAACGACTTGGAAAACAGTTTGGCAATTTTTGAGGAAGTTAAACATATACCTACCACATGATCTAGTTATTTTACTCCTAGATATTTAGCCAAAAGAAAAGGAAATAAATACAAAGACTTATACATGAATATTTAGAGCAGTTTTGTTCGTAATAGCCCCAGAAAGGAAAACATCTATATGTTGATCAACAGGTGAATGGATAAATCAAAATAAATAGTGGTATGTCCCTACAATGGAATGTTATCAGTGATAAAAAATAAACTACTGATACACTCAACAAAATGGATGAACTTTGAAGAAATACTAAGTGAGAGAATCCAGTTCCAAAAGACCACAGATGGTGCAGAGATCAATAAAGAGGTAAATGGAACCTTACCCTTATCAGGCTGAGAACTTGGTGGAGAAATCTGATCATATTCAACCATTAACTGCTTCACTTTCCTAGCATAACTTTCCCCAAATAGTGAGATTCTGCAACAATTACGGAGCTAAAAAACATGATACAGAGATTACAATATTTATTTTTGTCCAATATTCCACTCCCAGTTATCCGAAACCAACCACAATCTTGTTATAAAAATTAAATTATTCAAAGTTTAGAATTATATCATCAATATGGACCACTTATCTGAAAATTTACAAAATCCATCTTCAATTTATCATTTTGCTTCCTGTAACTCTGAAAGTAAAGCTCACTTTTTGAGCATGCATTTTACCCTGGAAAAAAATATATTTTCTTTATTTTAAAACAAAGTGACCCCCAATGTACACCTATAAATTTAAAGATGGCACTCATAATTTTTAATATATTTAGTCTGAACTAAGAGTTTAAGAACAGTTTTGCTTGCTTTCAAATCAAAGCATAAGCTTCAATAGAAATAATCGTGATTCAGAGGCCCTGTATTTTAGAACCTAGTTTAAAATGTGAAACCTCTGTGATTCAAACTATTTTAACTACTCCACATATGCCTTTTACAAAGGTATTATTTATAAAAAGTTCAATCTTTGTTCATTCAATGTGATATCTATGAACAAAATAAAGACAGGGTAAGGTAGAAGATCATATTAAATATTTAAGGTAATATTTTTAATCTTCAACTAGATACCATTTCACATACCACCTCAAGTCTTAATTTCCTGCGTGCTTAGAAGACTATAGTACTAGTTTTTGCTCGTTAGAATTTTAGTATGAAAATATTTAGTAAGCCTCTAATATTAAATATGATAATATATTTTTACTTAGTCCAGAAAATACCATTCTAAAGGAGAAGTTACTGGGGTGCCAGTAGTAGTCTGAACTTTATAGAAATTGTCTGGGATACCAGTACTGAAAGGCTGGGCTGAGAAATCCAGCCTTGGAATTTTGTATTCTATAAAAGACAATCTCAAGAAATGCAGTCCATTTTAAGACAGTCACTGATTCTAGTTATACCACTAATGTCACCTGAGGATCCCATGGGAGAACCACAAACTTCCACAATTGGTACAAACACGACCACAAGCAAGGTTCACTAAACAAGGCTCAGACAAGCCACTCAAAGCTTGTCATAGTCATATTCATAGATTAACTTCTAGAATTTTTGCTAAAAGTGTTTCTCACCACAATAAATAATGTCAAAATTACTACATTTACACTTTAGGTCTATACTACTATCTAAAGTTCCCAACGGTTGAAATTTTATTTTATAGACCTTTACTAGTTTATAAATACAATACTAATCATGGAACATCAAAATACTTTCTATGCAGCCATTTAAATGAATGAGTTGGAACCACATGTACTGTCATAGAGATACATCCATGACACATTAAGAGGAAATAGCAAGATGCAGAACTATATCTACATATCTACCTACCTGCCTATTGATCTACTGATCTAAAATACAATTTTGGTATAACACTCAACCTACAGAAGCAAAAATTAAATATATACATATGTATTTACTGTAAGGGAGGAGTTAAAGAAACTAGACTATACTCTGTTCACACCTGTTCCTGGAGAGCGGGGAAGAGTGAAGAAGGCAGGTGACCTTTAGACCTCTGAGTAAAGAGCCTAATGATATTTGCTAGGTGGAAGGGAACTTATCTCTGAAATGTCTTTATCAAGATATCCCTGGCTAAGACTGAGAACTAATCTCCTGAAGACTATCCCATAAATTAAACAATTCTCTGGGATATAAAATGTAGATGATTCCTAATTTAAACACTCCCACTGTGTGTAGTGACCTTCACTTAGAAACCTCATCTATTATTCTGGGCCAGAGATGCATGATCAATGTAGGAAAACATGATCTGAGGAGCCAACTTTTATGTACTAGACATCTCTGCTTCATTAGAGTCTCTTGATTGCTTGTATCCTTGAAATAATTAGCATTTAGAAACTAGGTAATATTACTGATTCTTATAAGACTGACTTGATCGTCTGTTCTTGTTAGCTCAATACCCATAGAAAAAAATCTGAAAAGAAACATGCTAAACTTAATGGGGTTTGGGAAGTGGGGTTATAAAAGGTGTAGGGGAGAACATTTAATATTTTGCTCTCTGCACATGTATGTATTTTTTTATTTTTGCAAAGAACATATATTACTTTATAATTAAAAGTTCCAAAAAAAATTAATTTAAAGGTTCTACAGGATATCTTCAAACTAAGCTTAATTGTTAGTACCAGAGTATAGATTAAGAGATTTACTTAAATATATTATGTTCAAGAACTATAAATAAGAAACATTTTAGACAGAACTTGAATATTTTAAAATATTTCTCTATTATATATAGTATCTCTAAATTATTTTTGTTTTAAAGTATATAATGTAATTACGTTTGACTCTAAAGTCAGAAATTTAAAAAGGCCTTCAGAACTTCCCTTATTCAGAATACATACAACCTGACCATGCTGATGTGACACTGATTTTTCTATTAAAGATCTTTAGTAAGAACAGGTATATACTGTCTTTTGTGACAACCAAAATTTAGTATATAGATGGAAAGTTTACTGAAGAGTAGTCATTTAGAAGCTCAAGATACCCTAAAATAGAACAATGATTTCCCTCTCCATTCGACCCTTACTACCAGATTTCCCATTTCTAAAAGTCAATGTTCTAAACTATGTGGATGAAAAAAAAAGGGGGGTTATCTGAAAAGTAACCTCACAGGGTGGTCTGATCACAGATTCCTAATTGGGCAGGTCATTGTAGGCATGTAACTTTTAAGTAAAAGGTTTATCTTTGCCTTAAGCAAGGCTTGTCCACTGTTTCTGTGCATCCAGGTTAACACACCTTTAAAATAACCACCCTCTAAAAGATTAGAACATAATCTTTTTAACCAACCAGTAAACCAATCCCCGCTTTGCAACCACCCCCCACCACCTCCATGTAATCTTCCTTATGTTCTCTTCTTAATTTCAAATGTATAAAAAAACCTACAAAACTGTTATTTTCTGGAGCATTTGAGATCTTGCTCCCTGGCCTGTGTTGTCAGTTTGGCTCAAATAAACTCAAAAATTCTCTATTGGTTTGGACATTTCTTACATTGACAATTGACACTAAGTTACCTTTAACTCCTTCACCCACCAAGTTCTTACTTTAATTTTTAAATCTCCATTAAATAGTATCTTATTCCCAAGATTAAAATCTCATATTTCTCTCTATCAAGTTCTGACTTATGTCAATTCTAGCTTTATAATGTTTTTTCAAATCTATCCCTCTATTTTGCAATTCCCATAACACTACTTAGTTCAAGTTCTTCGTGCCTTTGGGCTTTATTTATTAAACTTTATCACTATTGAGTTTTGTCTTCCAGGTACCATGGTGGGTACTTTGGGACTGGAGAGGGAAAAAAGGAGATAAGTATTTATTGACTATTTTTATGCCAAACAAGAGATTATTCTTTCAGTCTTTTACCTCTGCAAGGTAACTAGAATTCCCCACATTTTTGAAGATTAAGACATCAGGATTCAAAATTAAAATAACTTGCCCCATATGTTAATTGATCAAACTGGATCTTAAACCTTGGTTTGCCTGGACTCTTTCCATTATATATACATAGTTGTTCCACACACTGGGTATTATAAATAAGGGAACAAGACAATTCCTAATAACAAGGAATTTACAATTTTGTAAAAATGATATGCAAAGAACTATAATGCAGGACAAAAACGTGTTAAGTGCTATAAGACATAGAAAAGTACAATGTCTTTTTGCTTAGGTGTTTGGGAAAAGCTTTGTGGAGAATGAGTTTAGGCTGATCCTTAGGAGATGGGTAAAATTTAAAGAAAAAATGAGTGAAGAAGGGGTATTCTGGATGAGAGGACATTTGAAAAAACATATCTGCTTGAGAAATAACAAGATATGCATGAAGGTAGTGAAAGACAGTGCAATAAAGGTAGAATGGGGCCAGATCATAGTAGGTCTTATTTGGGCATTTGAGTTTAATTCTACAGTCAATAGGGGAACAAAAGAGACTCAAAATGGGGATATTGGTAAAGAGGGTGTTGCAAGCAAAAGATTACTGGGCTGAACCAGAAACATGGTAGTGAGAACAGAAAAGAAGAGAATAATTTAAGAGATATTCTATGGGTAGAATCAAAGGAATTTTTGATAGCTGGTGAGAGAGAAGGTACAAGAGTGGGGAAGCATAGATAACTAAGACTTTGATCCCAGGTAAAGTTATCTTTGTCAGAGAGAATAATGAAAAGAATAGAGTTATTGTTATTGCTGTTATTATTCCCTTCACCCACCAAGTTCTTAATCAATTTTTAAATCAATTATTGATTTTAAATTAATTATTGATTTTGAAATAAATTAAGATTCTATCAATATCTTTCACATCTGTCTTTTCTTTTCTTCTATTTCCCATTTCTTTATGTGTTCAATTCCTCTATGTGAAACTGGGTTTAAATGACTTGAAGGTGTTTCTATGTGCCTTGAAATTCCTTACAAATTAAGATTAGAAATTAACACAGTTGGGCGCTTGAACTAATTGTATATGTACCAAACTTCCTGAACATGGTGGGCAACAGGAACCATTAAAGAAAGAAGACATGGTAATAACTTCTAGGTGTTGCAGAAATCCTTTCTCAGAAAATTTTGATGCTACCTCTATTTTTTTATTTTGTATATTTTCCATAGTGAATACTATTCACTTGTTTTATTACAAGATTGTAGCATTCTTTGAAGAACACAGACCATGATTATTGTGTAGTACGGTGAAATTATCATTTCCCCTGACCTGTATACTTTTCATTACCATTTTATTTAGCTTAGCTTTTTTAAGTAGGTGCCACATTATAGATTTCTACTGACCGCTGTAATTGCTAAAATCCTCTCCTATTTTGGCTATCTTCTCCCTACTGGTACTTAATGTAACTGATTACTTTTTCTAAATGCAGGACTTTATATTTCATCATGTCATGGGTTTAGGTCACCATTCCAATAAATGAGGATCTTTAAAATTCAAATCCGCTTTATCTTCTTATAGTTTGACATTTGCTACAGTTTCCACACATAGTTTTTATATGCATTCAGTCTATGCCTTCACTCATGTCACTGGTGAAAACTTTGAGTAGGACAACAAGATGACACCTATGGCATTCTACAAATAATCCACCCTTTTTCTGCTTCTAGGATTGATCTTTTCATCAGCAATCTTTGGTTCTAATCAGAAAGATATTAAGAATTTGATAGACTCTTGAGTTTATTTGAAAATTAAATTCAGTGTCTTTCTGAACACTAGATGCTTCCCCACTCTACTCCTTACTTCTCTTTTTCTTATGGATCTGATTACTCAAATCTATTTGCACTACATAGAAGTCTTACTTTTCATTGATATTTGAAAGATACATGAGATGTCCTTCTAAACTATAACCATTCTTTATATAGCAATGGTTCTCAATTTCAATCATTTTGACCAAAGTATTCCATAGGCAGACTTCGCTTGTCTTATTGCCAAGAGGTCTAGTGGATATACAGCCTAAAGAGACCAATCACCAAAAAAATGTATTTCAAGTTTCATGGTTAACCTTAAAAACTCACGATCTTCTTGAACTGTAGTCTTAAGACAACCATTTTAAATAAAAAGTCTTTAATTAATTTTTAAATAAAACATGCCATTTAAATTTCAAGTATGTTTTGGTACACTGCTGAATACCTCAAAAACCTCATGGAAATCTGAATATCTTCACTGTGAGAAACATTCCTCTGATCTACCAGATTTTCATAAGAGAAAATGAGACATGGCATCCTTTGTGCTTTCACTAAATCCACATTGCTTTTTAATGTTCATTAAAACTTATCCAGCATTGCTCTTATCATGTATGTAGCAGATACTGTTTAAGCACTTATAAAAAGCAACTAATTTTATCCTCCTGAGAACCCTATAGGCTAAGTATTATTATGAGCCACATTTTATAGAAGAAAAAACTGAGGCAGAGAAAAGTTAAGTTAGTAAATGACAGAAGCGGTCTAGCTTCAGAGTCTGTTCTTAACTGTTATGCTTGGTTACCTATATAACTGACCTAAAACTTCTCAGTCCACACATTCTGAAATCTACTTCTGTCTTTTGAAAATAAAAACATTTTCTAATCTCTAGGCTTTACACATTCCTCTATTAAAAAAATGAAAGTCCAGCCATAATGGGAGAAAACATTCCCATTTCATATATCAGACAAAGGATTTATATCTAAACTATATAAAGAACTCTTATGACACATTCAATTCAAAATGAGTAAAAGATTTAAATGGACACTTCAGAAAATTTTACGTATACGTGTATATATGTGTATGTATGTGTGTGTGTGTGTGTATGTGTACACACGCACACACAGCCAAGTTGAGATACCACTACACCATCATTAGAATGACTAAAATTAAAAGGACTGAAAATACCAAGTGTTGTTAAAGATGTCAAACTAGAACTCCTCTACATGACTAATTAGAATTTAAAATGGTACAACTTTAAAAAAGTTTGACAATTTCTTTAAAAGTTAAATATCTACCACATGGCCCAGTTATTTCATTTGTATAAAAACATATGTCCATGCAAAGACTAGTACATGAATGTCCTTGGCACGTTTATTTGTAATAGCCCCAAACAGAAACAACCCTAATGTCTATCAACTGGTGAATAAACAAAATGTGGTACCCATACAATAGAATTATTCAGAATAAAAAGGAATAAAATAGCAATGCATACAACATGCATGAATCCCAAAATCATCGTGCTGAGTGAAAGACACAAGAGTATCTAATGTGTGATTCTACTTATAAACAGTTCTAGAAATGCAAAGTGATAGAAACAAATTAGTGGTTGCTGGGGATGGGGTGGAGGGAGGAATGAATTTTAAGGAGGCATGATAAGACTTTTTGGGTTGATGGAAATATTTGGCATTTTGTTTACGATGGTTTCATGGTAGTATCACCTGTCAAAAACGAATTGTACACTTTAAATATGTCCAGTTTATTGTAAAGTATACCTTGGCAAAATGTACTAAAGGAGCTTAAAGATCTATAATGGATGTTTTGGAAAAAGAAATAATTCCACCCTAATTTTTTAAAGTGGATTTTCAAATGTTAGCTTTGTTTCTAGAAAGGTTACCCACCTAGCCAAGTCACTTATGCCAAGCTATTGCCTGCCATAACATATATCATTGCTCCTAGGAGCCAGACATAGGGACTCCATAGAGTCAGTTCTGGTATTTATTAGCTGTGTAGGCTTGGTCAAGTTTTTCAACCTCTCTGTGCCTTAGGTTCTTCATCTCTAAAATAGGTATGTAAAAAATACCTCAAAGAGTTGTTGTGAAAAGTGCTTAGAAGAGTGTATGGCACATAGTAAGAGTCATAAGAGTTCTTTATATCATTTAAATATAAATCTACATGAGTGAACTGGTTTTAGTGTTATTTAGGAGTTCATCTATTTAACTGACAGTGAAATGTTTTCCTAACTAATTACTTTAGTAACTACAGAAAGCCAAATAAAGGTAAACACGACAGGAGTGCCAGAAAGGATTATCTAATTCTTTGTATTTCGAGATAACTCACATTTTAGAGGGACTTTTTAAAATGAAAGCTGAAAGCTGGACTTGATCCTTGCTGTCTTTTCTGATTGCTTTGATTTTGAACCAACTCTGAGGATTTCAGTTTATGTCCTGTTTTAATGTGTGCTAGATATACCTTAATAAGAAGAGTATGGACTATCAAACAGAAACAAAGAGGGATTCTAGGTATTTTATTAATTATTTATAGGCTAGCATTAGGTACCAAGCAAGAAATAGTTTTTCTTGACTGAAACTCATCTGGAGTATTTTTTAGATATACCTTTTAAGATTTTGGGTGAAAAAAATGCAGCAAAATTCTGAAAACTTGATGTTCCTATTTGAACTGCACCTATACCACAAGCCTAGTTATAGATGAACACCCACAAGGCCATTTACTTGCTCACTGACTTACAGGAATGACATCATAGTAGAAAGAGAAAGAATACGGAATCTTTTATTTTGGAGAAATGAAACTATTCAGGTTGTTATTCAACAGCTGTGCAAAGCTTGGCCTTTTTTACTTCAGTAAATATATGAAAGTTAAAAACACTGCACTTAAACTACTGTGTTAAATATGAAACACATGAATAATATGAATTACTTATAATTCAAAACTATCTAAAAAGAGCTTCATATCTTAATAAAATACTAAGAACCACTCTACTTTTCCTAATTCTAGACCTGTCAGAGAATTTGTTCCAATCCAACAACCCATTTAGAAATCTCAAAACCTGAATCTTTGCGTTGCATGAACTGTTTTTTTTAAATTTATTTTAATTAGTTTCAAGTATACAGTACATTGGTTAGACATTTATATAGTTTGTAAAATGATCCCCCAATTGCTCCCTCCCTCCCTTGACCCTGCACCTAGCCAATGTATTCATGCTAACTGCATTCTGTGCCGTGCTCCCATTCCGTGACCATCTATCAATTTCTGATTTGTACTTCTTTAACCCTTCACCCCATTCTTCCAGCTCCCAAACCCCCTTCCCCTCTGTCATCAAATTGTCCACCATATTTGTGAGTCTATTTTTGATTAGTTTGTTTTGTTCCTTAGATTCCATATATTTCAATAAGTATCAGATTTGATGAATAAATCTACTGAATTTGAGTGAAAAATTTAATAAAAATTTTCAAGCCCCATAGCACATTATGTGTTGTGACATGGCATTTGAATATAATACAGCATAAAGCTTTTTTATGTTTATTTTTAAAAATGTTTTAAATTTTTTAAAAATGTTTATTAGAAAATGTTTATTGATTAAATATTTTTAATTTTTAAAGAAAAAAATTTTGAACAAAATTAGGATGTTAATTTGGTCAGTATTAGGTATAACTAGCTCAATTCTTCCTCGTTAATCAAATAATTGACATGGTCTTATATTTTTAAATCTAATTCACTAAGAAGCATTAGAAAATGTTTTACAGCTTTCCATTACTGGCATCTTTTTTACTCTCAGCAATGTAATGTAGCATTCTCTGTATTTTGTTAAAGCTACAAAAAGTATTCTATGTTTTCTGATGCAATATTAATAGTATTTTTAAAAATGTCAAATTCTAATCGCTTGTTGCTAACATTTAGAAATGCTATTTTGTATATTGACCTTGTATTTTGTGCCTTTGCTAAATTCACTTATTATTCTAGTAGCCTTTTCCTAGATTCTTTGAGGTTTTATATACAGATGATCTTATCATCTACAAATAGAGTGTTATTTTTTCTTCCCTAATCTGTTTTTCTTTTTCTTGCCTGACTGTATGGCAAGGACCTCCAGTACAATGCTGAACAGAAGTAGTAAGAATGTACATCCTTCCCTTGTTCCTGCTCTTGAGTTTTACAATCTTATAATACCATAATAATCTCAGGAAAGACTAAGCAGAGCAGGGCACTAATTTTAGGACTAGATAGCTGATTCTGTTATCTTTGCCAAAATATGTTCTTTTATTCCTTTTTACTTGAAGGTCAAATGCCATTTAAAGAGTTTTTAGAGATCTTCTTAATTGTGTTAGAAACGAAGCCCAATACCTGTCAGCATCATGAATACTCTTAGCTATATTAGTTATTAAGCTTGCCTTTTCAGGAAGTGAGATAAGCATCTGACCTATGAGTTTCCCAAGCTCTAGCTATTTCATACTAATACAATAATCACAAAAATAACTAAAGGCTTACTATGGCATATTTCCAATGACAAAATACAAAGGATTTAACGAAATCATTAATCAGGAGTACTTGCTACACCTTTAATATAAAATTTATGTTTTTCACTGTCTTTGAACATCAATATTGCTAAGTATTCTATGGCTAGCTAGCTCAAGAATCATGCTTGTTAAATTGATTTTACTTGAATCCAAGGCAGGTATCTTGCATAGAATGCCATCCAATGCATGGTACTCCTTTCAAAGGGTAGTAAATGTGAATGGGTCTCTAAGAAGGGGGAGTAAATGTGAATGGGTCTCTAAGAAAGGGTAGTAAATGTGAATGGGTCTCTAAGTATCTCTTTTTAAAAAAATAAGATACTAGTTAAATAACAAGCAACAGTTTTTTTTTCTCTTCTTATGTACTTTAAAAATTAAATTTATTGGGGTAACATTGGTTAATAAAATTATATAGGTTTCAAGTGTACAATTCAATAATACATCATCTGTATATTGTTCACCACTTTGTTTATGTACTCTTAATTGGCAATTATTTAAGACATAAATATCTAAACTAAAAATATACTGAGTCTTACTAGTGTTTTAAATAGTATATCGAATATTAACCATTTGTTAAGTAGCTGTTAACTGAACAGTTACTGAAGGATACTTACCTGAAATAAAGTTATAAGAGGTAATTTTTTAGGTACTAAATTATATTGTTTTTCAAATCCTAGTGAACAGTCTTAATCTTAACAGATTTCATTACTCTGTCATCCTGTGGCCATTACAGATCAAAGTTTCATGTGTTATGAACTGCCATTCTAGTACACAGTCAAGCTGTGAAATGATTATCAATATGGAACTGTAGATCAGTTGTAAAGTTGTAAAGCTGTCAAGGACCTGAGTTTAGTTAGTGCAGAGTTCCTCAACCTTAACACTACTGATGTTTTGGGTAGGAGAATCCTTTGTTGTGTGTGTTGGGGGCTGCCCTGTGCATATTAGGATGTTTGCAGCATTTCTGGCCTATACCAGACAGATGCCAGTAACGCCTGCTTTCTCCATGCCGTTCCTTGCCCAGTGGTTAAAACCAAAAATGTATCTAGACATTGCCAAATGTATTCTGGGTGGGGTCAAGGGGCAAATTTACCCCTGGTTGAAAACCATGCAATTGGGCTAATCCAATTTTTCCTCCCCACAGATGACAAAACTCAAAGAAGAAATGTTTTGGACTTTGAAAGGTTGAAAGAAAAGTGTGGGACTTACTCGAGGTCATACATTGGAGAAACTAGAACTAGATCCTATTTCTAGTCAAGAGTCCTATTCTAGAATTCTCGTTATACTACTCAGACATGGTATAGAAAGGTTATTGCTAGTATTGCGTGAACTGACATTGTTAAGTCTTTAGTGATTTTGTACATATTCAGTCATCACAAAAAAATACAAAAAGAAAATGCCAAGTCAGGCAAAAAACTGTTTTCCATGAGAAACTGTTTCTAAATCTTCCTATGATCTGGCTATGGGAACCAAACTAAATTGTGGACTTGCCACCTATAAACTGCTCAGTCTTACTTGGTGAGAGGCAGGATGTTTGGTATGAAAACAAAAAGCCTAGACTTTATTTTTCTATCAGAACAATGATATTAACCCAGGCTGATTGAAGACATTAAGTCTAGTCTTACAAATTGCCCAAAGATACTTAATGGAACATCATTTGGTTGTAATGAATTTCTGATTTCCATTTTTAGTGAATGAAATTTACATTTCACACACACACAAACACAAAATCGTGGAAGGTGAAAACGAAATTATTTTATGAGGTAGTATTTATTAGTGTCCCTCCAGGAGAAAGAAATTTTAATTATTCTACAATATTTAGGCATCCATCTTTCACTCTGGAGACAAAATGCAACTTAAGGCAATACAGCAAATGCTAAGGATTAATTATTAAATATGGCTAAATGTTTTACTGAAATAATGTGCCGTGGGATCAAGCTCCATCTAAAAACATTTCCACTGCCTTACAGCCTTATCTCACTTTGGAATAAGCATGCTATGTGCAGGTAGTCTTGTAACTTAAACATCTCTTAAGACTGAGATGATCAAGAAATAGCTTTTCATTTTAAGGGAAATGTGTTGGTGAGAACTTTAAATACATTTTTGGCAAGATCACTCCTTCTAAACCCCTGAACAAATAGACTTGACCAAATTCTAATCATGGCCTCTAGGAGCCTAAGGAGGAATCCACCCACCCCTCTTTGAGCTCTGTTAGGAAAAGCTCAGGGTTATCAAAAGAAATTTACTGTTTCAGCCAACACCTGATGACAGGCTCCTGATCTCTCTCTTTTTAAGAATACTTAACTAAAAACGGCTTTCAATTGTAAATCTTTCCTCTGACCCTTGAAGACGAATGTGTATCTCCTACAACTCAGAGGTGTCTTGAGGACCTGAGTCATTTCTTTGAAATGCAATCATCAGGAAGGATGGGCCTCAGCCTCCTAGTCACTGTGGCAGGGCGGAATCCTAATTTTCCTAAACACCCGCAAGTAGACTCCACTAACTAACTGCATTCCCACTGACCAACCCTTTGTAATCTTTCACTTCTCTGCCTGTACTGAACCCCACGTCTCTTTCATTCCTCATTTTCCCGTTAGAACGCCCAGTCACCTCTGAGCAAACTGAATGGAGCTCAGCTCTTTGGCTTGCTGTCAGTAGTTACTGAATAAAATGTTTTCCCGGCTCTAATGTCCGGCTGTTATTTTGACATCGGTAGATACATATTAAAAGTCAGACCAGTATCAAGGTAGGCCTGTAAATCTTAGAAGCTTGTTTTGCAGGGTGTTATCCTCGAAAAGCGAAGGAAAACTCTCGAAAGTGATCTCTCAAAAACCTCACCCCCTCTTTCCTTCCCCCAGGGTCCCTGCAACTTTATTCTCTCATGCTACTTTCTACTCTACCCAAATTCCTAACTCTATTTCTCCCTGATTATCCTATCTACTTTCCAGGATGTCAAATTTCACCCAGCGGAGGTTTGCGCCCTTCCACTTCTCGGGCCTTTTATCGCCATCTCTGTGCCCAGTCTTCGGGTTTCCTCACCAATGCTCCTTCCTGTTCCCTGACATCTACCTGGCCGCCTCTCTTTCCCACTCACATCTCCACACTCCACTTGGGGTCCTGGCGCCCCTGTCCGCGGGCGGCAGGGGGCGAAGGGAACGAGGGACTCGGGCCCCAACCGAGTCGGCCATTTCGTACATTCGGGGCGCGCCCAGCTGGGCCTCGGCGCTGAGGGGCTGAAGACGGGGCTGCCCCCGCCGCCGGGGCGGGAACTCACCTTCTCTGAGGCAGGGGCGGCCGTCTACAACTACTGTCCCCCACCCCGCCAAGGCCGCCGGCCGGCGGACAGGCCGAGGTGGAGGTGGCGGAGAGGCAGAGACAACCGCTGCCGCCAACACCGCCTCCGCCGCCAAGCAGGCGGGGTGTTGTGGGGGAGGAGGCGGAGACCGAGAGTCCAGAAGGGAAGTTACCACCACCACCCGAGGTTGACGGGACAGCGCCGGCGCCATGGCGGCGAGGCGCGCTACTGCGCCTGCGCTGCTCTTCCGTCGCGTAAAACCCGGTGGGCCCCGCCTTCCTGTTGCGCCGCCGGATTCGCCCGCCTTTCGCGGGCCCTGCTCTAAGCCGGCTTGCGCCACGCGTTCCCTAGCAAGCCCTCCGCCATCACGTTGGAGGGAAAGAGAAGCACGTGGGGCCTCTCACGTTTCTGACAGTGAATCTAAAACCAACTAAGAAAAAAAAAAAAAAGGCCGGAATCTTTGGCTTCTACCTCCAGAGCATCTGAAAATACACAGTTCTTTCTTAGAAAAAATGCTTTCTCTTCCTTTCCTTTGCTAGGGCTTTTAGTACACAGGGTAGGTTAAGCAAAATCCTTGGTCATGATATGCTATCATCAGTGGTTAATAAACGATCTTTCTCTTGCTCGCTCTCGCTTTCTATCAAAATATGTATAGGTCCATAAACGCGCGCGCACATATGTAAATCTCAAATTATTCTCCACCTCCCAAAGACATCACTACCCTGCTTTGTAGTAATCATTTCCTTACATATAAATCTTTATCACATATACATGTAGCTAAAAGAAGTTTAGATTGTTCTTGAATTTCATAAGATTTATGTCTTTATGCAGTCTTACGGGACCGTTTCACTTAACATTTTGAGGTTCATCCAAGCTGTGGTATTTAGGTATTATTTATTCGTTTCATTGTTGTACAATATTATACCCGTTTTCCTGTTGATGGGCATGTTTTCTGAGGCACGGTACAAGTTACTCTTGGGTATCCTTTTCTGTCATACTGCCGTTGCTAGTTTCAGGTTCTTATTATCTTTTGTTAGAGCCATGGTAATAGCTGCCTAATTGATATCCTTCCTCTGACTTCACCACTCCAATCTACTGCATATTGCTACCAAAGAGTTCTATCTAGAAGTCATTCCTGGCTTCCTATTGTCTGTTGGAGATGTCAAACATGAGGACTACCGGGTTTCTTTGCACCTCCCAGATCTCATTATCCGCCTATTGCCCTCATCTCTCCACCCTTTTTTCACTTTATGATCCAGCAAGTTAAACCTTTACTGATTCCTGTAAATACCAAGCTATTGCATAACTCAACTTGTTATATATGTTGCTCCCTCTTCCTGTAATGCCTCATCCCTACTTCTTAATAAACTCCTCCTCTCCTCAGAAGTAAATACTATCCTGAATTCAGCATTTCTCATTCCCATTACACCTCTACTACATATGTATATATCTCTAAGTAAAATGAAGTATTGCTTTGTATGATTTAAAACTTTATGTAAATATTATTATATGTACTATTTATTCCTTTCCTATTTATTTTATCACTCGCCATTTTTACATTAATGTATGCTGAGATGTGAGGTTTTAATTCATTCACTTTTACAGCTCTATAACATTCTGCACTGTATGAATACACCACGAGCTATCAGCTCTCCTATTGATAGATTTTGAGCTTGTTCCCCATTTTTGCTATTACAGACAGTGCTGCTCTAACATTCGTGGGCAGTCTTCTGTGTATGTATGTTAGAGTGTCTCTGAGAGATGTTACTTAGGAGATACTGCTGCTTTTTAACTAGGAGGCTTTGATAATACCCACCTCAAAGGGTGTTGTGAAAGCATATGAAATATTGTTAAGTAAAGGACACTTAAGCATTCAAAAGGTTATTGTTGCTGTTAGAATAGCTTTGAAATGTATGCCACACACTAGGACATAAAAGGCAATAATCTGGTCCCAGAATGATAAACAGAAGTTCTTCTGTAGCTCCCTCCAAACCCAACAGATTGTAGTTGTCTGCACATGTCATGCTGTTTACCACCACATCTCTGCTCATGCTGCTATGTCCTCAGGCCTGAAATGGTCTCCTCCAGTTCTGGTTCTCCTCCTCCCTACTTATCTTCGTTGACCACTTCTTCTCTGAAGCCTTCCCTGGATACACTTTCCCCTTTGCCTCCTATATCTCTTTCACCATTTTCACATGCTCTTCCATTATCCTCTCTAAATGGCCAGTATCTTGAAGACAGGGCCTGTATTTTATTAATCCTCGTATCAGGGCACTCGCTGAACATAGTGCCTGATACATGTGCTGAAACATGCATGTGGAATGAGTGAATTTAGGAATTCTTGGGAGAAAAGCAATTGGCAGCTATGAATATCTTGGAGCCAAAGGAGGAAAGATAGAGGCAAGCATGCTATTTTAGTAGGAACGCAGAGACCAGAGAGAGTGAAGTTTTATGGACTATTAAATAGGGAACCTACTCCTATCATCCTGGAATGTGAGTGCTAAATATGTACAAGCACTTTTTCTTTGCTCTTGTCACTCACAGTGATTTTGAAATGAATGGGTGATGAATGTATATGGAAGGAGAGAGCTCCTCCTAGCCTATTTAACATTGCCAGGCATTAAGCTATTATTATTATTATTATAAAGCAGGGGTTGGCAAATATTTTCTGAAAAAGGCCAGATGGTCTTTGTTGTAAATATTCGACTCTGCTGTTGTAGTGTGAAGGAAGCCATAGACAATATGTAAGCAAGTGAGTATGGCTGTTTTCTAATAAAATTTTATCTATGGTCATTAAAATTTGAATTTCATATAATTTTCATTTGTCACAAAATATTCTTTTCATTCCCCGCCCCGCCCCCCCAACTGTTAAAGAAAGTACAAACCATACTTGGTTCAAAGGCCCAAAGGAACCTTGTTGAACCTGGCCTAAATGAACTTTGTCTCCAGGTACAACAGAGGTCACAACCAGTGATAAGGGGCTGTTCTTTTTTTTTAATTAGTTTCAGTATAGTACATTTAGATATCATCATAAAACGATCCCCTTGCTCCCTCCCCTGACCATGCATGCCCCTATTACATTAATGCTGACATATTCCTATACATGCTCCCCCATGACCATCCATCATCTACTAATTTGTGCTTCTTTAACTCTTCACCCCATTCTCCCAGCCCCCAAACCCCCTCCTCTCTGTCTGTCACCAAATTGTCCACTATATTTGTGAATCTGTTTTTGATTAGTTTGTTCTTTTTATTCCTTAGATTCCTCATAGAAGTGAAATCATATAGTGTTTATTTTTCTCTGTCTGACTTAAATATCTTCTAAGTCCATCAAAGCAATATCTTTTTCCATCCCCTTCCTTTTAGTCTATGTGTGTCTTTTAATCTGAAGTGAGTCTTTTGTATTTTCTCTTCTTAAAGAAGTCCCTCCAACATTTCCTGTAATACTGGCTTGGTGGTGGTAAATTTCTTTAGCTTATTTTTGTCTGGGAAGCTCTTTATTCGTCCTTCAACTCTAAATGATAGCTTTGCTGGATAAAGTATCCTTGGTTGTAGATTCTGGGTCTTTATCCTGTCGAATATTTTGTGCGAAGCCCTTCTGTACTGCATAGTTTCTTTTGAGAAATCTGCTGCCAGTCTTATGGGTGTTCCCTTAAAAGTAACTGTTTTTCTCTTGCTGCTTTTAATATTCATTCTTTGTATTTAACCTTTGGCATTTTAATTATGATGTGTCTTGATGTGGGCCTCTTTGGATCCCTGATTTTTGGAATTCTCTGAGTTTCCTGGGGTTTTATGTCCATTTCCTTCACCAGGTTAGAGAAGTTTTCCATCATTATTTCTTCAAACAGCTGTTCAAAAATCTTGATTTTCTTCAGTTACGCCGATCAGATGGATATTTGGACCCTTAGTAGTGTCCCATATACTCCTTAAATTATTTTTATAGTCTTGGCATTTTATCTCTTGCCATTCTGATTGCTTGCCCTTGGCTTTCCCGTCCTCTAGATAGGACATTTGATCCTTTTCTTTATTCACTTTGTTATTCCTTTGTTTATTCCTTTTAATATACTTCTCATCTCAGATAATGTGTTTTCCATTTCTGACTGGGTCCCTTTTATAATTTCCATTTCTATTTTATGTTTTTTATCTCTTTGTTGAAGTTCTCACTGAATTTATCTACACTTCCCAAAAGTTTACTGAGCATCTTTATGACCAGTGTTATGAACTGGTCTGGTAGATTACTTGACTCCTGCATCTGGTAGATTACTTGACTCCATTCTATCTGGATCTCTGTTCTGTTCTCTCATATGGTTTCTGCTTCTTTGTCTTCTCATTTTGGATGCCTTTCCATATCTGTTTCTATGTACTAAGCAAAGCTCCTAAGTCTCCCGGTCTTCTCAGTGTGGATTTATGAAGTAGGTGTCCAGTGGCACAGTCCTGAGATGAGTTCAGCTGCAGGCCAAATTTAGCCCAAGCCTCTACTCTTCCAGGGCCACCTGTTAAGATTCAGCAAGCAATCCACAGATGCTGTGCTTATAGTTGCTTCAAAAGGCCACACCAGAAACCGAGGCCAGCTGCCTCCAGTGTCAGTCTAGGTGCTGCTCAGCAAGGAGCACCTTGCTCGCTGAGGATATACCTGGATGTGGCTGAGGTGGGGCCATGAGTTGGGGGAGGCAGAGTTTCAGGGAATCCTCTGGGCAGAGCGACCTCTGTTATCCCGTTTGATGACTTCCCAGCTATGGCAGTGATGTGTCCACACACTGGGAGGAGGGAGGGCTCAAGAGAGAACAATGGATACTGCCGGCACCTCTGGACAGAGCGAATTTCTACTCGGCCCTCACTCTGATAATGTCTGCCTGTAAGTCCCTGGTGCCCTCTGTGCACAGCTTAATTGGCACTGGTGCTCAGAGCGAGCAGGTCTGTCACTGTGAAAATCCACTGGCGGATGAGGCCCCTTTAAGAGGTGTCTGCCACTGCCACAACCTCCGTCTCACTCAGCTGCTCAAGACCAGGCAGCCCTGCGTCCTTGCCCTGTCCTACCTTCTGTAGTTGCAGGGTGATTTCTTGGACTTCTCCTTAGTTGTAAGGCTTGTTCATCTAAATCCCAGGTGATTTTTCCTTGCTGCTGCTCCTTGTTTCCATCACAACTTTGATTGGTCGCCAGAGGGATGAACAAAGCCTCTATTATCTACGCCATTTTTTTCCCTTTCTAAGGGCTGTTATTTACTAAATCAGGCTTTAAACACTTATTTCTATATATTTTCAGAATTGCAACATGTCCAACTGAACGGAACACAATCACTCCCTGAAGGCCTCTTAGATTATTTGCTCAAAAGGGCCAAGACAGCAATATGAGTACAAACTATGGTTAAAGATTTGGAGGCTGCAATGTGAAATCTGGTAACATATTCTACCCAAGATGCAGGTTAACAAGTGGAGTTTATAGTGAGAGGATACTTGAAGTCTGTGTCAAATCTTGTGAATGATAACTCTTTCCAAAACAGCTCCCACTCTTGGCCTCTTCATGTCACCTTCTTCTACCTTTGAGGTACATGACTGGGGACCTGGCATTACCCTTGCTTAGCATTACCCTGCAACAGTTGCCCCACTTTATGTATGGGAGTACTAGGTAGTCATAGCAATGTTCTTTGCACGTGTGTAGGGACTGAAGTGGGAGAGAAGTTCGACTGAAATTGAGGTAGATAGAACCATAGTAGTCATCCTTGTCATTTCCTTGTCTAGAATCTCCCAGCTCAGACCTTTCTCCTGGACCAGTTTGAGCTTGAGCTATCTCATTTTCTCCCTTCCTTACCACCTTCTTTATCCAGACTCATGAAAGAAAGAGACTGCAGGGCTAGTAAAATCATTAACGATGGAAAAAGTTTCCTTCTTCTTGGAGTGGAAAAGGGCTCAACAGAAACATGATTGTGAAGGGCTATGAAGCTCAAGTCTACAATCTTAACCACTATACCATTGTCACATGGTTATTTCCACTCTGGCCCCAAGTTTGATCTCATGGGAAATGCAGAATGAATGTACTTCTTCCATACATCAATGTATGACATTGAAGAAAGCTCTCATGTCCTTCCTGATTTTTTTTCTTCTCTGGCTAACCATCTCCAGCAAGGCAATAAGAAATTCTTTTGAAATTCTCGATGTACTTTTCCTGATGACTAAGACCAGCAATTATCAATGGAAGCAAGTACCACCACTTAGGGGGCATCTTAGAAATGTAAGGGGAGCTATATGTGGTTGTCACAGTCATTGTGAGGTACAACTGGCATATTGTAGGAAGGGTCAGGGCCATTAAGAAATATTTGTATTCCAACGGGGGAAAAAATTGGACTGGGAAGACAACAAGGGCAGATGAGCAAAAACTTTTTACATAGAATTTGTATTGATACAACATAGGAAGGCCCCATGTCTCTTTTCCCATTACCAGCCAACAGCCTGATAGCTAACGCCAACACTCCTGGTCTCGATCTTGGACAGAGATGCCAGATGTCTTGCCAAGCAAGGGACACCTTGAAATAGTGTAGAATCTTTGCCCATCCTGCACAGCCTCAAATATCCAGGTGCTCATTTCAGGTAGTGAAAACCGTTTTTATGATTATCTTAGTCTGGAATTCTATTTTATATTTAATTAGAGAGTAGTTTTTATAAAATTTTAAAATACACTAAAATTTTCAGGAATTCAACTTCTTGTTAACTGAAGGAAGATTATACTTTATTTCATTCAGAACTTGACTAAGAGTCAGTCATCATTTCAGAAAACCATGTCACAGATATCAGTGCCCTTGTGGTATTTGTGTTTCCAAATTCAACCTACATTTTTAGCTCTCACTATCACAGTGATTCCACTTAAGAGCAAACATCTGACTTTATCATATTTTCTAATGTAGTTGTACCCGCTAGAGGCATAGTGAGCACTATATTTAATTTACAACAAACATATATAATTTTATTATAAGTAACTTTCATTATATTTCTCTTTTATTAGGTTAGATTAGTGTCTTAGTTCATTTAGGTGGCAATGACAAAACACCACAGACTGAGTTAGCTTATAAACAACAGAAATTTATTTCTCACAGTTCTGGAAGCTGCAAGTCCTTGATCATGGTGCCAGCAGCATGGTCTGGTGAAGGCTATTTTTTAGGTCACAGACTTCTCATTGTGTCCTCATAGAAAGACCTAGGGATCTCTTCAGAGCCTCCTTTATAAGTCATTAATCCCATTCATGGGATTATGAGGTTCTACCCTCATAATTTAAGCACCTTCCAAAGTACTAATACCATCATTTTTGGCGGGGAGGAGAAGGATTTCAACTATTGAATTTGGTGGGGGACACAAACATTCAGAAAATTGGAGTTAGTAATTTATGTCTTTTAGGTATGAACTAGTAGATTATATTATGTATGAATTTCATTTTGAAGTAGCAAAAGATGTTACATAATATTTACTATAATGAAACGTAAGTATAATACTTTATGTGTTAGTTTCATGTTGCTGCTGTAACATTACCACAAATTTAGTGGCTTAAAATAACACAAATTTATTATCTTATAGTTTGGCCCCTTCCTTCATTTTCAAAGCCAGAAATAATAGCATATTCAAATGTCTTGCTGACTCTGACCCTCTTGCTTTTATTGTCACACCTCTTTGTCTGATACTGACACCCCTGCCTTCCTCTTATTCAAATTCCTATGATTCCATTAGGCCCACTTAGACAATCTAGGATAATCTTCTCTTCTCAAGGTCCTTAATTTAATCGAAAAGTCCCTTTTACCATGTATGGTAACATGTTCACAGATCTAGGGATTTGTACCCGGACATCTTTGGGGGACCATTATCCTGTCTATCATGCGTTAATAATATAATACCTGTTCTGATAAGGTTGAGACTCAGAGATAGAACTGAAGCATTGGGCTTAATACTCTCTCTCTTTCCGTTCTTAGGACAGGTAGATTTTGTCCTCAACCTTGGTTTGGGCTGAACCTGTTTCAGGGGTACACTGTTTAGAGTAACATAATCCCTGCCAGGCTGAGGGAAGGCTCTGGTTGTTGCAAGGCCCTGAGTTGCCAGGCTATATGGGTCTAGGCATTTATTTGAAGCTAACCCGGATTAAATAACTCCTTTTAATATATATTTTTTGAAGCATGTAATGTTTACTTTTTGGGGTACCCAACTTTAAATGTCTTAAGTTTTTTTGCTTTTCTGGATACATTGAGAGTCACTGAGATATTCTTTAGCTCTAGGGGCTATGTGTTCTGACTTGTAAATCAGGATATATAGTATGTCAAAGGATATTTGATCTGCTTCTAAGAGTCAAAGAATTTCAGGAGATGCAATTTGGTTGAAGACATATTAGAATTTCTAGCACATCTTGATAGTTTTGGGAAGACAATGTGACAACAATTTTTTAAAAACTAAAATAGGTATCATTTAATGAGTTCTTTATGAAGTACCAAGTACTGTACTATGTCCTTTATACATATTATCTCATTTAATATTCATGACAATCCAGAGAGGTAGAAATTATTACTCTTGTTTTGCAGGTTTTATCTCAAAGTTGTAGTAGTAGGCTCAGAATTCAAATACAGATCTGACTCAGAAGCTAATGCTTGAGAATTACTATACTTAGAGATCTAGAGCACAAGGTTCCCATAAATAGATGCATCGCAGAAACTAAAAATATTACATTGAAGATAAGCCATAGCTCCAGATCTGCAAGTGTCTTTTCGACCTGAGTGAGAGTTGGTATTTAGTTCACTGGAGATTTTAGAATTATCTCTCCCATGTTTTCACTCCTGCATAAGAAGGGCAGGGCATGTTGGTATTTTCCAGGCAATAATAACAGGTTAAAGGGAGATTTGATAGAAAGATAGAAATGAAGGTTTTTATTTTCAGGGCTGGGGTGCCTTGGGAACTGCAGGTAGTACTGGAGAAGAAGAATGCCCCTTGGAGTCTAAATAGTACTGTTATGTGTATGCCAAAGCGATAGTTTAGTGTCTACAATCCACTTTTAATTTTCTAAAAATAGTCCACCCTGGGGGAGAGAATAAGGGGACAAGGGGCCATCTCACTTGAGAAAGTATTAGCCTGACTGATGAAGAGTCCCAGAGCAGCAGGCATCACCTCTCCTATTAGACAATTACAGCTGTCTACTTTGGATTGACAGAGGCATCTGGCTGCTAAAAATACCCTATTGACCAAGTGCTCTCTAATCCAACCAAAGCTGAGCACCACTGCCATCTTAGACTGAACTTCTTCAAAAGGAACTTTTCAAATTTTCAGGCCCAATCCCGGAGCCACACAGTCAGTTTTTGCTCTGTCAGCTTTGCAGGGTGATGAATGACACCCTTCCCACATCACTGTTGTCTTCTTGCTTGACCACCTCTGCCTCCAGGAAAAGTGACAGTGGGGGGAGGTGAGGGCCCAGCGGCGAGAGGGGGAAGGGAAGGGGAGGTGGCTTGTCCATTTATAGGCTTGCTCTTTGGGATGCTGAAGGTGCTGAAATAGCCGCAACGACAAGCGACTTGGCTCAGTGTTAAATATCTACAGTGCTGCCTGAAAGACCGTGAGATGACAATAGGGAGAATGGAGAATGTGGAGGTCTTCATTTCGGATGGCAAAGGCAGGAGTCTGAAGGCCACTAAGGAGTTCTGGGCTGCGGACATCATCTTCGCTGAGCGGGCTTATTCTGCAGTGGTTTTTGACAGGTATGAAATGTGGGGAGTTGCCTTTTTTTCTCCTTTTGGTTTGGTTGGTGCCAAAATCTAAAACTCCTTGCTCTCAAAATCATCAGGACAAGGATAAAATCCAGGTGATCATTTTAAACGAAATGGCATTTCTACCAGTTTTCTGACATAACTTTCTACATAGAGTCATTGCCAATGTGATTTGCTCTGGTCCCTAAGAGTGTTGTTAAAGTAACCAAAGTTTTGGGGCGCTTTCTCACAATATCAGTGAAATTGACTGAGTGGAAGTGCTGGGTGTGGTGAGGGTGGAGAGAAAGGAGTGGAAAAGTGTGTGTGGTGCTGTAGGAAACACTTTCTTACAGAAGGCTCCATGTTTTAACTTCTGGGATATAAGAAATGTATTAGAGGATTAAATAATTGACAAGAATTTAAAAAAGAAATTATAAACACACAAGTAACACTGGGATGTATTTACCTTTGAAAAATTAGAATATCACAAACAGTGTTAGAATCCCTTATCCCTGTCCCCTCCATCTTTTCCCAGGGGTAATTCTTGTTATGATTTTAATGTGTTTCCTTCTAGAATGTTCTTGTTCTATTACATACATATATATTTGGACTTATCAAAATTTAAAGCTGTCTAGTTTCTCTATTATTATTTTGGAAAAATGCTATTATTCTTCAGATGTCATTCTAGAATTTGCTCTTTTCACTAAACATTTTTGATATTTATTCCTATGAAACTGTAAGTCTATAGATGCTTCTTTTAAATATCAAATATCTATTTCTTTAACCCACATATAGATTTATCCATGTTGATTCATATGCTATGTGGATTGCCAATTTTAACCACTGTAAATATTCTGCCATACAAATATGTGAAATTTTATTTATCCATTTCCCTATTGAAAGACACTGTGGGTTCCAATTTTTCATAAAAACAAACATTTCTGCAATTAAAATCCTTGACTATGTCTACTTGTGTACATGTGTGATTATTCTCTAGGATATATGGCTCGAAGAGGAATTGCTGTGCCATTGGGTGTGGTATTTTCAGTTTTAATATGCTCTCCAAAGTGGCTCTATTAAATTTACATTCCCATTTCCCTACAACCCTGTCCATACTTGACTACCACACTTTTAAAGTAGTATAAATTTTTTATTTTTTTTAAAAAACCTACATTGTGATTAAATCATGACAATATTCTCTGATCTCAAAGTTGAGGTGACCTGCCTGACTTTTATGCGGTCTGAATCATGATGGCCTTTGACAATCTAAGGCTTTGTGGTTGGCTCACTATACTGATCATCCTGAGAACGGGCACTGCTTTTCAGAGATAATTTGATATGTTTTATTATGAAGAAATTCTCCTTTTCTCTTGCCTACCAAGACTTTCAGAGAAAAGGCAGTGAATGGGGCATATGGCTGACTACCACCTGAAGAATATAAGGAGGCTTAGGTGATAGTAATAGCTCTTCAGAGAAAGCTTATCCTACTTCATTAATTTATGTGTGTGTGTGCGTTGGGGTAGAAATGAGTGCAGTTAAGTGGTTGTTTGGATTCAAAATTAAGACATAAAAAGCTAGAAAGACAAGATCTCTGAACAATGATCTTGGTGCTGCCATCTTGCCTTCCATAGAATACCACCACTGGGGTCTCTAATTCCCTAAAGGCAATATAGCCAATCGATTTCCTTTCAAGAATGTTTGGAATTGAGTGAGTTTTCCTTCCATTATAAAAATAAAACTTAGGAAGAAAAATATCTTCAGATGAAGATAGCCACTCTTTAACATTGTTGTACATTTCCTTCCAGCTTGTTTTAAAACAGATTTCATTTGTTTGTACTACACAGCTATAATCTTATTATATAAACTATTATTTTTATATAATAATTTAATTGTCTTCTATATTACTATATACACTTTTTAAACATAGTATTTAATGGTTGCATGCTATTCTACTACTCCTTTATGACTGTCCATTTAGGTTATTTATATGTTTTTGTTACTATAAATAATTCATCATTCATTTGAAGTAATAACTACAAAAACAACCTTTGTGTACATTCCAGATAAACTGCTACATAAAAAGTTATTATTATCATAATAGTACTGAAAATTAAGATGATTAGGGTAAGTGATCTTTAAAATGATTTTTAAAAATCTAAAAGAGATACTTTCTAAAGGTGATTTGCCCAAAATTGTCACTGCAAAGATGAGGATATACTTTTTATTTGGATATACATGTCATAGACTGGGGAGATGTCAAAGGAAAACTTTTTCCATGCTGTCTACACTCTCATTTTAGGCTCCTGGTGAGACTCTACACCTGTAGAGGAGACACCTGACTGAGGAGGTAGGACTGAGTTACCCACAAAAGTCATTCTATAAAAGAGGCATGTTCTAATCTATGTGTTAACCTAAAATAAAAGGCCAAAGTGAGAGGCAACAAGCATTTATTTGAGATAAAAAAAAAAAAGAATAGTTATTCAGGGCACACTGATTCAGGCAAAACCCAAATAGTATTCCTATTAGGAGACAAAGGGAATGGGTATTTATGAGAAATGGAAGGAGAACAATTACATCAACAGAAGGAAAGCATTTTTATGGGTGCAGATAAGCTAACATAATGATACTAATTCTAAAGAATGTTTTTAATTTTCAGCCTGGTAGTCATAAAATCTGCTTTCTTGTTATCTTTGCAAACAATTCTTTTGGTATAATGTTGTTTTAGGCCCAGGCATAGGACATGCAAGGCAATTCCTCTGGGATGGTAGCTCTGACTCCGTTTCAGAGTGGCTGTTCATATATATATATTTACACATGTTATTGTAAGCCAGGCTTACTTAGTTCATTTTATGTCAAATTGAATAAGAAGATAAATGATTTTAATCTTGAGAGTGCAAGGACTTCAGCAAGATTAGATCCTTATCTTTTCTCTGCTTGGTCTTGGGAGGACTCCAGGCTTCTGAAGTAGAACTTCCATTTTTTCCAAATTGGAAAATCAATCAGTTGGTTAATCCAGTTGACTCATAGACTGAGATCCAGGGGGCACAATTTTTCACAATATGAATAAAATTGCATCATCACCCTCACCATCATTGTCATTCTCTTCAAACAATACTCACAGCCACTAGATACATGGCCAAACTGGAATAGATTCAGAACTGACCAGCTGATGGAATTTGAAGCATGTTTTACAGTAACATTGGAGAATTTCTCCTAACAGCCATCTACAAATAATAGCTGTCATTTATAGTAAAGAAGATTTTGAACTTTTTTTTTAATTGATCGAAGGATGAGAACCAGGCATCTTAAGCAGAAGTTATAGAGTCAGATTTCAGGTGAAAATGGGGGTGGAGGTGTGGGGAAATGCTAGTCAGAGCCCAAGTCGTTTAAGAATTAATTAGGCCTGGAAACCCTTACCTTTAGAGGCATTGCCTTATAATATGTCAAAACATAGTCTTTGCTTATCACTTCTGAATGGATTTTTGTAACTTTGCTTTTGAAATTGTTATTAATTTCCATTTTGCATTTTTTGTTTTAAGAAATTTTGGAACCATTAAAAGGTATTGGTCCCAAATCGTTTCCTGGTTCACCTACAAGCTTTTAGTCCCTTGACACTGAGCCTCTGTTGTGTAATGAGTAGAATGGGACTTGCAGTGCTGTCTGGAGATGGAAAGGGCTATTTCCAAGATTGTGACAACCTGGCAGAGATGATGTATGTGGAAAATTGGACAATAGAGGGGATTTAAGTCATATAACTCTGAAGATCTTTTCCAGCCTGAGATTCTATAAGTTATAGTCTATGTGCAGCAAGAGATGAGTGCTAGGCTAATATAGGAATGGAGCTTGTTCTGATTATTATTTTATTTAAAGATCAAATACAGGAAAGAGCATGGGAATAGTGCTTGTGAGCAGTACCAGGAGCCAAAAATACTATTTGATTATCCTTTTTAACAGTCCCAGATATCTTGAATTTAGAGTGTATCTAGCTTATAGTTTTCTAACCTGGGTCCATGGATCCTTAGCTAGGGAAACACCTATAATTAGAGAATCAAAGTTTATGTGGATATGCATGCATACTTTTTATTTCTAGGGAGAAAGTCCATAGCTTTCATCACTTTCAAAATCACTTTTAATCCAGAAGAAGGTTGAGACCCATTGGATTTATTCAATCCTCTCTTATAGAGGGGGAAACTGAGGCATAGTGAGGTAAAGAGCCTTCCCCAGGTCACACAGGGCTTAGTTTTCTGGGGCAGAACTGTCTTCTGGGATTTTCTTCAGTCATCATCTCTTACTAACTGCCCTCCACAAGTGAGCCTAGAATTGCATATTTATTTATTTTTTTGTTTTTGTTAGTCCAATTAATAATATTTAATCTTAATAAAAGAAAGGGTATCCATTCATCAATTTCAGAAAAATCAAAATCTGGTTCTGGGGCCTGAAAATGATTAGATCCAGAAACTCAGGTAAAAAATAGGTATATACATTTGATTACATAGGAAAAAAAGTGCTTACAATAACAAACCAATGTATTAGCTTCTTGCTGTTGCTGTAACAAATTACCACAAATTTTGGTAGCTTAAACAACACAAATTAATTATCTTACACTTCTGGAGGTCAGAGATCTTGAATGGGTTCACAGGGCTAGGTTTCCTTGACTTTTCTAGCATCTAAAGTCTGTCTGCTGTGATACGTGATTTGTAAAAAAAAATAATGTAGTCATACATCACATGAAGTTGGGAGGGGTTGGGTATATAGACTTGTGGGACTGAGCCCTTGGAGGATCTGATGCTATCTCCAGGTAGATAGTGTTAGAATGGAGTTGAATTGTAAGATGCCCAGCTAGTGTTGGAGAATTGTTTGGTGGTGTAAGAAACCACCCCCCGACACATTAGAATTGGGTGCAGAATTGAAACTACATTCCTGGGTTCTATAATCAAAGCCAGCAGTAAAACATCTTCTTCCCCTCTGACCTCTTGCCTCCTTCTTCTAAGAACCTGCCTCCTTCATATTAGGTCCATCCCAATGACTCAAGATTATCTCCCCATCTCAAGGTCCTTAATCTTAATTACATCTTCAAAGTCTCTTTTGCCATGTAAGGTAATATATTTGCAGTTTCAAGAGATTAAGAGGACTATTCAGCCTACCACAGCCAATAACATAATTTCTTGTTAATCCAATTTATCACAAAAGATGTTAAGAAGGAGCAAGGGAAAAAAGGAGACAGGGCAGTAAATTATTTTTAAAATTCCTTAGATAAAAATTTGAAAAGCTAATAAAAGATTTTGTTTAAGAAGTTCAAAGTGCCCAAGACATTATGTAAATGTGTATGTGGGTAGGGGAAAACAAAGACGAGAACCTGAGAAAAGTAGAGTACTTTTAAAGAAAGTACTGTTGGCAGGCTTTTTTTAAAAAAAATATCAAACCAGTCATGAGCTTCTTCAGAGTCAGTGAAGACAGCTAGGCTTTTAGCCAGTGTAATTCTAGGTGGGCCTGTGGGAACACCAGAATTAGCCATGGCGTATGCACAAATGCTTGTGTTGCCTTTAAGCTGGTAACAGCTGGTGAATGTGTGGTAGGGGACAAATGATGCTATAAATGAAAGTCATTTAATAAAGAAATTGAAGAAATGCCTGAACAGACCGTTCAGAAAATGAATGAATAACTATTATGTTAAAGTATTCAGGTTACAACAGTGAACGTTTGTACTTGATTATGAGGCTAAGGATAGTAGATTTAGAAATATGTCCTTAATTTGGCCCTTGTAGTTGTGAAGGTAAGACAAGTTGAAATGTCACATGACCTGTTATGAGTTTTATTGCTGAATTTTACCAAATAATCTTTAAATAAAAAAGTTTCGGAATAATTGCCTTTAAACATAGATTAGATCAAATGCCATGTTGTCCCCATAATATTGTCATTCTCACTCATTTGCATCTGAAGATGTGTTCTGAGCATGAGAAGTGGGGTTTGGTTGCAGCTAGAGTGTGGGAAATGCATGTGGATCTGAATGTGGTGTGTGAACCTTGTCACGTGAGTTGTGGCAGATAAATTCTTAAGACTTGCTATTTTAATTAAAAAAAAAAAGATGTTAAAAACAGGCAACTTCTCAAAACTAGAACAATCCAAAAATTTATATAAAACCACAAAAGACTATGAATAGCCAATGCCATTTTGAGAAAGAAGTACAAAGTTGGAAATATCGTGCTCCCTGATTTCAAACTATACTATAAGGCTATAATAATCAAAACAGTATGGTGCTGTATAAAAACAGACACGTGAATCAGTGGAACATAATAAAGAAATAAACTCTCACTTCTATGACCAATTAATCCCCAACAGAAGAGGCAAGAATAGAGAAATGGAAGTGTCTTCAATAAGTTGGGAAAACTGGAGAGACATACAAAAAAAAAAAAAAAAAAAAAAAAAAAAAAGAAAGAAAGAAAAAAAGAAACTGGATCACTATCTTATACCATATGCAAAAATAAACTAAAAATGGATTAAAGACTTAAATGTAAAATCTGAACTCATAAAAATCTTAGAAGAAAATATAGTTAGTAAACTTTTTGACATTTGTTTTAGCAGTATCTTTTTGGATATGTCTACTTAGGCAAGGAAATTTAAAGCAAAAAAAGAATGGGATTACATAAAACTAAAAAGCTTCTGCACAGTGAAGACAATCTATTGAATGAGAGAAGGTATTCACAAATGATATCTCCAATAAGGGGTTAATGTCCAAAATACATAAAGAACTCGTGCAACTCAACATAAAAACATCTGATTAAAAAATGGGCAGAGAACATGAATAAACATTTCTCCAAACGAGATATACAGATGGCCAACAGACTCATGAAAAGATCCTCAACATCACTAATTATCACGGAAGTGCAAATCAAAATCACAATGAGGAGGACTAGTCAAGATGGCATAGAGGGTAGAGTCTTTGTACATCTCCTTGTGTGACCACACCAAAATTGTGACAAAACCACAGAGCAAAGAGCAAGCAGAGTCGCTTCGGGTATGGGTGAACAGAAACCCTATAAGTAGAGAGAGAAATAAGAAATCACCTTAAAATGGTAGGAGATGCGAGGCTGCCCACGCAGGCTGAGAGAGACAGAAGCTATTGAGCTGCAGCCAGCAGGAGCAAACGTTCCTCTTAAAAGAACCATGACCATGACTGGACTTTTGTGACAGACTGACTTGCTCTGAGTTCCGGGGGTGGGGGGGAGGGCGGGGTAGGCGGGAGGGTGAGGGGAGGTGGGCACCAGGGATATATAGTGAGACATTGAGTTGTTGGGCTTTGGGGTGAAGGCTAGAGGGAAGTCTTTCTCCCATGCAGAAGTGCTGCTGGTATCCATTGTTCCTTTGTTGAGCACTCCTCCCTCCCAGCATGCAGATGCAGGTGCTGCCATAGCTGAGACATTATCAAACTAGACAACAGAGGTTGTGCCACCCAGAGGATTTCCTGAAACTCTGCCTCTCCCAACTTGCAGCCCCACCTAAGCCACATCCAATGGTGTCCTTGGTGTGCCCTGTGCCCCTGTTGAACAGCTCCAAGTCTCATACTTATAACAGCTAACCTTGGTTTCTGGCGTGGCCTTTTGAGGCAATTATAAGCACAGCATGGGTGGGAACCATCTGTGAATTGCTTGGTGACTCTTACCAGGTGGCCCTGGAGGGGCACAGCCTAGGGCTAAATTTGGCCTACAGCCATACTCCTCTTAGGACTGTGCCACTGGGCCCCACAGGACATTTATTACACAAAGCTATGCTACTAAGACCGGGAAACTTAGGAGCTTTATTTACATAGTACATAGAAACAGACACAGAAAGGCAGCCAAATGAGGAGGTAAAGAAGCTTGTTTCACATGAAAGAACAGAACAGAGCTCTAGAAAAAGATTTAAACAAAGTAGAGTCAAGCAAGGTAAGAGATGCAGACTTCAAAACATTGGTTATAGAAATGTTCATGAACTTAGGGGAAGAGTAGATGAACTCAGTGAGAACTTTAACAAAGAGATAAAAAAAAAACATAAAAATGGAGATGGAAATTATAAAAGAGAACCAGGCAGAAATGAAGAACACAATATCTGAGATGAAAAGTATATTAGAAGGAATCAACAGAGTGGATGAAGAGGAGGATCAAATCACTGCTATAGAGGATCAGGTAGTGCAGGATGTCCAATAAGAACAGCAATAAGAAAAAGATTAAAAAAAACGGAATAGTTTTTTATTTATTTATTTATTTTATTTTTTTATTTTTTTATCTTTTTAGGCAAGGCAACCCTTGGTTGACCTCACGGATTGCAAAGATCTTGTCAGTTTATAATCTCTTATTGTTTAGTTTTTTATTTTTTACGCCTATAGCATCTGGTCTTCCTAGATGGTCTCCCATCCAAGTACTAACCAGGCCTGACTCTGCTAAGCTTCTGAGATTAGACGGGATCAAGCTTGTTTAGGGTAGCATGGCTATAGACAAAAATGGAGATTGTTTAGGGAGTCTCTAGGACCACCTTGAGTATAACAATATTTGCATCATAAGGGTGCCAGAAAGAGAAGAGAGAGAGAGCAAGGAACTGAAACCTATTTAAAGAAATAATGATGGAAAACCTCCTTAACCTGGTGAAGGCAATAGACATACAAGCCCAGAAAGTGCAGAGTCCCAAGCAAGATGAACCCAAAGAGGTCCACACAAGGACACATCATAATTAAGATGCCAAAGTTTAAATGCAAAGAGCGATCTTAAAAGCAGCAAGAGAAAAGCAGTTAGTTACCTCCAAGAGAGCTCCCATAAGATTCTCAGCCTATTTCTCAATAGAAACATTGCAGGCCAGAAGGGTTTGGCACAAAATATTCAAAGCAATGAAAAGCCAGGACCTGTAACCAAGATTACGCTATCTAGCAAATCTATCATTTAGAATCGAAGGACAGATAAAGAGTTTCCCAGACAAGAAAAGATAAAGGAGTTCATCACCACTAAGCCATTATTACAAGAAATGCTGGAGGGACTCTGTAAGAAGAAAAAAATATGTATCAAAAATATCAATAAAGAATGTCAATAGCTACATATCTATCAACAAGTATTTCAAATGAAAAAGAATTAAATGCTCCAATCAAATGTTAGGATGGCTGAATGAATGAGATAACATAGGCTATCTACAAGAGACTCACTTCAGATTAAAAGACACACAGATGGAAAGTAAAAAGATGAAAAAAGATATTGCATGATGGACCTAGAGGGAATTGTGTTGAGTGGAGTAAGTCACACAGAGAAAGATAAATGCTACATGATTTCATTTACTGGTGGAATCTAAATAACACAGTTAACAAAAAAATGACAGAAACAAACTGATAGATACAGAAAAAATTTTGAGGGTTACTAGATGGAAGGTTTGGGGGGGTTAGTGAAAAAAGGGGACGAAATCAAGAAGTACAAATTGGGAGTTACAAAATAGTCATGGAGATACAAAGTATAGCATAAGGAATATAGTCAAAATGTTATAATAACTATGGATGGTGTCAGAGAGGTACTAGATTTATTGGGGTGATCACTTTGTGAGTTACATAGATGTCTAATTACTATGTTGTACACCTGAAACTAATATAATATTTTTGCCAAGTATAATTGAAAAATAAGAAATATTAAAATAAAGAATCCATCAACAAAACAGAGAGGTAACCAACTGAATGGGAGAAAATATTCATACACAATGCCTCTGATAAGAGTTTAATATTTAAAATACATAAAAAAACTCATACAACTCAACAACAAAAAAAACAATCCAATTAAAATATGGGCAGAGGATCTGACACTTATCCCAAGAAGAAATATAAATGGCCAATAGACATGCGAAGATGCTCAACCTCACTAGCTATTAGGGAAATGCAAATCAAAACCACAATGAGATACTATCTCACACCTGTTAGAATGGCTGTTAACAAGACAAGTAACAACAAATGTTGGAGATGTTGTGGGGAAAAAAGGAACTCTAATACACTGTTGGTGGGAATGCAAATTGGTACAGCCACTATGGAAAACAGCATGACATTCCTAAAAAAATTAAGAATAGAATTACCGTATGATCCAGCAATCATTCTTCTGGGAATCTATCCCCAAATTTGAGAACATTTATCTATAAATATATATGTACCCCGATGTTCATTGCAGCAATGGCCAAGACAACCAAAGTGTCCTTAGATAGATGATTGTCCTAAAAAGATGTAGTACATATATACCCTAGAATATTACTCAGCCACAAGAAAAGATAAAATACTGTCATTTGTGACAATATGGATGGATATTGAGGTAATCATGCTAAGCAAAATAACTCAGACAGAAAAAGTTGAGAACCACATAATTTTACTCAAATGTGAAATATACACATAAACACTCACACAAGAAGGAAAAAGTAATGACAAAAACATAAATGTAAAGAGGGTGAATAAAAATGGTAGTGAATGTGTTTGAACTTAAGTGACCATCAACTTAAAATAGACTGCTATAAATATAGCTTGGTACATATGAAGCATGTGGTAACCGCAAAACAAAAATCTATAAGAGATATACGAGAAATGAAGAGAAAGGAATCCAAATACAGTACTACAAAAAATTATCAATATACAAGAGAAGAGAGCAAAAGAATACAAAAAGGAACAGAGAAAACAGTCAGAAAACAATTAATAAAATGGCAATAGCTATTTGCCTATCGCTAATTACTTTAAATATAAATGGATTAAATGCCCCAATCAAAAGACACGGGGTGGCTGAATGAGTTAAAAAAACAGACTCATACATAGGCTACCTACAAGAGACCTAGTTGAGATCAAAAGGCACACACAGACGAAAGTAAAGGGATGGAAAAAGATATTTCATGCAGACATTTTATAATGATAAATGGATCAATCTGATAAGAGAATAAACACTTGTAAACATTTACACACCCAGTGTCAGTGTACCTAAACATATAAAACAAATATTGACCAACATAAAGAGAGAGATCAACAGTAATACAGTCATCGTATGGGACTTTAACATCCCATTGACATCAATGGATAGATCTTCCAGACAGAAAATCAACAAGGAAACTGTGGCCTTTAATGGCACATTAGACCAGATGAACTTAATTGATATTTTTAGGACATTTCACCCCAAAGCAGCAGAATATACTGCTTTTCAAGTGCACATGGAACATTTTCCAGGACAGGCCACATGTTAGGGCCACAAAAAAATTCTTAGTACATTTAAGAAGTTTGATATCATATCAAGTATCTTCTCTGATCACAATTGTATAAAACTAGAAATCAATTACGAGAAGAAAACTGAAAAACACATAAACATGGAAGCTAAATAACATGACACTAAGTAATAAATGGGTTAACAATGATATACAGAAATACAAAGGATTATTAGGAAATACTACCAACAATTATATGCTAACAAATTGGACAACCTGCAAGAAATGAATAAAGTCCTAGAAACATACAATTTTCCAATGTTGAATCAGGAAGACACAGAAAATATCAACAGAACAATAACTGTTAATGAAATTATATTAGTAACCAAAATATCCCAACAAACAAAAGTCCTGGACCAAAGGGCTTCACAGCTAAATTTTACCAAATTTTCAAAGAAGAATTAAAACTTATCCCCCTCAAACCATTCCAAAAAAATTGAATAAGAGGGATGCTTCCCAAACTCATTTTACGAAACCACCAATACCATGTTACCAAAACCAAAGACACTATAAAAAATATTATAGACCAATATCCATGATGAACATAGATGAAAAAATCCCCAACAAAATATTAATGAACCAAATTCAGCAATATGCTAAAAAGATCATACGCCATCATCAGGTGGGATTTATTCCTGGGATGCAAGTTTTGTTCAATATCTACTAATTAATGACACACACCACATAAATAAATTGAGAAATAAAAACCATATGATCATATCAATAGAAATAGAAGGAGTGCTTGACAAAATCCAACACTGATTTATGATAAAAACTCTCAGCCAAGTAGGAACCCACCTCAAAATAATAAAAGCCATATATGACAAATACAGCTAATGTCATACTCAACAGTGTTTTTCTTTAAAAGCTTTTTCTTTAAGATTGGAAACAAGACAAGGATATCTACTTTCTTTACCTTTGTTCAACACAGCATCTGTAAATCCTAGCCACAGAAATCAGACAAGAAAAAAAAATAAAGCCATCCACATTGGAAAGAAATAAAACTGTCATTATTTGCAGGAGGCATAATACTACATATAGAGAACCCTAAAGAGTCCACCAAAAAACTATTAGAGCTGATAAATTACTTCAGTAAAGTAGCAGAATACAAAATTAATATTCAGGAATAGGGTACATTTGTATACATCAAGAAAGAACTATCAAAAGGAAAAATTAAGAAAACAATCTCGTTTACGATTGCATCAAAAAAGAAAGAAAGAAAGAAAGAAAGAAAGAAAGAAAGAAAGAAAGAAAGAAAGAAAGAAAGAAAGAGGAGGGAGGGGAGTGGAGGGAGGGAGGAGGAGGGAGGGAGGAGGGGAGGGAAGGAAGGAAGGAAGGAAGGAAGGATGGATGGAAGGAAAGAAAGAAAGAAAAGAAAAGAAAACCTAGGAATAAATTTAACCAAAGAGGTATAAGTCCTGTATTCATAAAATTATAAGAAATTAGAAAAAGAAATTGAAGAAGATACAAATAAATGGAAACATATACTGTGCACATGGATGGAACAATTAACTTTGCTAAAATGACTACAATATCCAAAGCAATCTATAGATTCAGTACAATCCCTATCAAAATACCAATGATATTTTTCACAGAACTAGAAAAAATTATCCTAAAATTTATATAGAACCACAAAAGACCCCGATTAGCCACAGCAATCTTGAGAAAGAACGAAGTTGGAAGTGTCATACTGCCTGATATTAAACTATACTACAGGGCTATAGTAATCAAAACAGCATGGTACTGGCATAAAAACTGATATAGATCAATGGAACAGAACAGAGAGCCCAGAGATAAACCCATGCCTATATGATTAATTAATCTATGACAAAAGAGGCAAGAATAACAGTGGGGTAAAGACAGTCTCTTCAATAAATGGTGTTGGACACATACATGCAAAAGAATTAAACTGGATCACTTTATTATACTATATACAAGAATAAACTCAAAATAGATTAAAAACTTAAATGTAAAGCCCAAACCATAAAACTCCTAGAAGAAAACATAGGTAGTAAACTCTCCAAATTGCTCTTAGTAATATATTTTTTTCTGATATATCTCTTCAGGCAAGGGAAACAAAAGAAAAAATAAACAAATGTGACTACATCAAACAAAAAAGTTTTTGCACAGCGAAGGAAACCATCAACAAAAGAAAAAGACAATCTACTGAATGGGAGAAGATATTTGCCAATGATACATCTGATAGGGAATTAATATCCAAGATATGTAAAGAACTCACACAACTTAACATCAAAGGAATAAACAATCTAATTAAAAAATGAACAGAGGATTTGAGTAGAAATTTCTCCAAAGAAAATATACAGATAACCAAGAAACACATGAAAAGATTCTCAATGTCACTAATCATCAGAGAAGAGCAAATTAAAACCTCAGTGGATAGCACTCATACTTCTCAGAATGGCTATATCACTAAATCAACAAACAGCAAGTGTTGGAAAGAATGGAGAAAAGGGAAGCCACGAGCACTGTTGGTGGGATTGTAAACTGGTGCAGCCACCATAAAAAACAGTATGGGGTTCCACACAAAATTAAAAATAAGAGCTACCATATGATTCAGTAATCCAAATTTTGAGTATTTATTCAAAGAAATTCAAAACACTAATCTGAAAAGACATATCCCTATGTTCATTGCAGCATTATTTGCAATAGCCAAGATATGAAAGCAACCTAGGTGTCCATTGATAGACAAATGGATAAATAAGAAGTGGTACATATATATAATGGAATGTTAGTCATAAAAAGGAATGAAATCTTACCATGCAACAACATGGATGGACCTAGAGAGTATTATGCTAAGTGAAATAAATAAAATAGAGAAAGGCCCGCCATATGATTTCACTTACATGTTGAATCTAAAAAAACAAAATAAATGAACAAACAAAACTGAAACAAAGTCATAGATACAGAGAACAAACTCATGGTTGCCAGATGGTAGGGAGGTTGGGAAGCTGTGTAAAAAAGGTGAATAAGTACAAATTGATCATTATAAAATAGCTATGGGAATGTAAAGCACAGTATAGGGAATATAGTCGATAATATTGTGATGGCTATGTATGGTGTCAGGTGGGTATAGACTTAGGGGGATCACCTTGCAAGTTATATAAACGTATAACCATTATACTGTATACCTGAAATTAATATAATATTGAACATCAACTGTAATTGAAAAAAAATTAAGAGATTTTTAAAAAAATAAAAAACATGACAACCTTTGTTCCCCAACTTGCTTTTTATTGGATCCACAGTGTTCTTTTAGGTGGCAAACAAACAAACCAACAAACAAACAAGTAGGCAATCCCTAGGCCTATGTGAAGAGGCAGAACCACCTAACTTTTTACACTAAAGTATATAATAGTGCAAATGTGAATCCAGTGATGTTCCTAAATGGTTTACATGAGCCATTTAAAAAGAACATTGGGTAGATATCATGGGAAAAGGAACCAATTCTGGCCATATTTCTCTTCTCTGCAAAAGCCTTCAATGGCTATGCTTGTCTGCAGAATAAGGACATATTACCGAGAGTTTCATTCCAGGTCCTCCACAGTCTGGTCATCTTTCCATTATTTCCCAATATGGTGCATCCTATGATCTCATCAAACAGCTACTCCTATCTCCTATATATATCTGCTCCCCTACCACATGAAGCCTTTGACTCACGCCAGTGTGTCTCCATTGGAAGAACTTGGCATTCTCTGAGTACCGACTCAGCCCACCTTTAGATGGTCAGGATGGTGTTCCCTCCCCTCCTAGGTGATTGCCTGCCTGAGTTCCTTGCCTCTCCCAATTCACTGGAAGTCAGGTCTTTCTTGATCCCTATAGCAAGTTACCAGCACTCTTGGACAGCATGCCTCACCTTGCTTACACGTGTTTATGTCCCAGCCCAACCTGGGGACTGCTCAAAGGCAAGATTTGTGTCTTGTTTATCTTTAAGACTCTCTATCATTTAGCTCCACGGAAGTACAGAATGAATACCCAATAAATACTCGTGAAAGAAAGAAAAAGTGGAAAGAAAAAGGAAACGAGAGAAGAAATTTAAAATATTGTATAGTTCTCTGGGATGGGATCTTTTTAAAGACATGCCTCCTCCTTCTACTGATTTTTGAGGAGAGACTTCCTGGCTAGCTGAGAGTTTTTATGCAGCCAAGAAAGCCTGAACTGTTGATCCTATTGTCTCTGGCTGTGTTTGTGGAGGGTTTGTCCAACTTGTAGGCAGCTTCTCTTTATGTTTTCTGTCCAGTAACTGGTTATTTCCATACAAGGAGCTGAGCAGCAGCTGCCTTTCCATCCCTCTTGACTCTGACAGATGACATAACCCAGAACTGCAGAGCAAAGCATGAGTAGGGACCCACTGGCTGAAGCAGAGCACTCTTATGCAGGCAAAGTAGGTGGGCTTTGCTCTCTGTACTGGGAGCAGTGTCAGGCATCAGAGACCTCTATGAGAATAACATTCCTGTGAAGATATTGGTCACTACTTTAAATGGTTGTTGGGAAGGTTTAACAAAAGAAAATTGCTAAAACATATCTTTGCAAAGTGGGTCTTTTGGGACTAGAAAAATGAGACTAGGAGGAGAAATGAAACTTGCTGAAGATTACCCGGCCAAGCTGTCTGGTTGAAGCATTCTTTCTTCTGGAATCCAAAAAGTGGTTTTAGGACTTCATTTCTTTTGGATTCTCTCACAAGGGAAGTAAAGAAGGGGAAATATTTCTGTCAAGGAAGTACCCCTGGCCGCCTACAGGGATTCTTTTCTAGTCCGGAGGTCTTCCTCTCTGACAGATGCCTGAGAAATAGTGGATGCTAGAGATCACCTGGCCCAACCTCCCTATATGACAGATGGTAATGGATGGGTGGACCAAGCTGATGTCTGCTGAGCACTCATCCTGTGCCAGGCTCTGAGCTGCCTATTTTATTTGTTATTTCATTTAACCCTCAAAATCACTTTGAGACAGTGGAATTTTGAGCTTCTTTGTAATTTTCTTCTTGCTTGAATTTTAAAAAATAGTATGTTCCTTTAAAAAGTTATAGTCATTAGTCTAGGAGATATCAAGATCTAGATGTTGCTATTCCCATTTTCACATAAGAAAATGAAGGCTCAGAGAGATTAGAGTGCTTGCTTGAGGTTGCACAGCCAGTACATACTGGAATCAGGAGTTGAACCCAGCTGTGATTTACTGCAGGCCTGACCTTTCATAATAACTGCCAACATAAGGAGATGGAGACCAGAAGGAAACACTTTTTAAAAAAAGTTTCCCAGTCCTGCCTACCTGACACTTCCCTGCATACCCCATCAGAAGGAGCAGGATTTAGGTTTTCTCTCATCTCTGAAATTCTTGCTAGTCAAAGTTGTAGCATCAGCATTACCCAGGAGATTGTTAGAATCTCAGGCCCTACCCCAGACCTACTGAATTAGAACCTGAATTTTAAGATCTTTGGTAATATACATGCACGCTAAAGTTTGAAAAGCCCTGCTTTGCATCAAACCTTCCCTCTTCCTTCTTCCTAGTTCCAGTCTCATAGCTAAGCCTTAATGGCAGATGAGGTGATAAAGAGAAAGGTCGGCCTTATTCTAAGGAGATGTAAATTAGGAGAGAACTCACAATGCTTGCTGGATTTCATCAGCTTTTGAAACTTGACTCTAGGCCCCAGCAATATTGTAGAATGGAATCTAAAACAGGTATGTGAGCCTGCAGAAAATAATTTGGTAGTTAACATTTGGAATCCATTCTGAGTTCACTATAAGAAAAAAAAAAATCATTCCAAGTTGATCACATTTTCTTTTTCTGAAAAGTAATTAAAAGTTTACGATTGTAAAAGTGTAAAGAATCTCATGAGCTAATATGGACATGAGATATTATTGAACTAACAGTCGAATTGATTCAAGACCTGATAAGTTGTTATATATGTGATTGTAAAAGTCTATCACCCAGTCTGGGGTGAAGTCTATATTGCATCGCTTCAGGGGTCTGTCTCCAGCCTTCTCCTGGTCAAAGTGATTATTAGTGACTTTGAAGACATGAGGGGCATTCCACTAGAATTTTCTATGGACAGAACTACAGTTCAAGGCAGCTAAATTATTCTATAATCAAGCCTTGTTAGAAGTGTTTTAAGTCAGTTCATGAGAGCCTGGAGGCAAGCACCAGGACAGGTGTATTCTCTCCCTTTGTGCCAGGTTAAGAAAATTTCCCCTAGTGAGCCTCATAGGCAGTGTGAACCGAAAAGAGACAGTGCCAGATGTTGATCCTCAGTGCAGACAGTAAGGGACCATTGTCTGCACAGAATTTGAAAACATTAACAAAACTAGTAAAAGTCAATCTTTTTTATTATCACCATGTGCCAGCAATTCTAAACAATGTCGGGGATAAAATACTCTTCCTTGAGAAAAAAAAGATGGTCTAAGTTCTAAATGATTATTATTGGGTAAATTTCAAATTAGCACATTTTAAAATTACTTATCCTTTAATAAACACTGTATCCTGCCTGAAAGTTAATTCAGAGGACTCTTAGTTGTATATCCAGCCTCTTACATATGTGCATTCGGCTGCATGTATTTCCTGTGAGAATAAGTTTTTAAGATTCAGAATTGTTTGAGCTTGCATTGGCCAATTATCATGTCTCTAATCCCCATGACACTACATCTTCCTACATTTTAAGTAGATTAGAAATAAGCAGTGATTATAAAAGATAAAGAAGCAGAACTTCTGTTATTCTAAAACATTTAGAGTTTTATTAATATTTAAATTTTAAAACAATGAAACAGTGTGAGAACTATGAAGTGTAATATGTTTGGTAGGTACAAATTTCAGTTTACGCACGAAATATGTATATGAATGTGAATATATGTGAATAAATATATGAGAGTATTGTACTAGGATATTCTAAAAATATCATTCTTGGTATAAAATACTAGAGTAGTCCCAGTATGGGGTTGTTCCCTGATGGGCACCCCTGAGGGAGATAGCCATGGAGTTCCAAGTGACAAGTTATAAGTGACAGCCAACATGATTGTGCTTGCTTCTAACATTTCCTCTCCAGCCCACTTCTTGGCTGTCTCCCCTTTCCTTCCTGTCTTGGATTTGTATTCCTGGTCTGGGTTCTGATACCCTAGAGGTGGGCATTCTCTCCTTCTTCCTCTTCCAATCTAAGACATGCTCTCTCATTTGCAGATGACACAAAGCTTAACATAGTGATATAATGGTGACAGAATAAAAATTCAAAATTATCTTGACAGCTTGGAATGCTATACTGAAAGCAATCAGATAGGAATGAAGGTGAAAACCCCATTTCAGGTTAAAAAATTCAGTGTCATGAAGAAATTTGGGGGGTGGTGGTAATGGATATGTTTACTATCTTGATTGTGGAGATGGTTTCATGGGTATATGTGTATGTCAGAGCTTATCAAGTTGCATGTTTTAAATATATGCAGTTTATGTATGTCAATTATACCTCAGTAAAGCTGTTTTAAAAAGGCAATGCCATATGGACAAAAAGAGGGAATCTCTGACGTGGCTATAGCACCTTTGAGAAAACCTGGGAAGTTCTAGTGACTATATTTGTTATTTGACCTTAAATAAATGCGATTTTTTTGCTAAAGAGGCTAATGGAAGCACAATGTCCAGATCTAGGAAGTGTGACTAGCACCACACCTGGATACTATATTCTATTCTGAGCACCATAATTTAAAGTGTGGTGACCCAGGGTCCCATCCTTGAGTGGCCAGGAGACAAGATTTGAAGCCTCCTTGGTATCAAAATTACTTGGGTTCTTCAGCAACCCAGTCCCTGCTAACAAACTTCACATTCCTTCCATCACAATCCTGATGAGACAGATGTGAGAAATTCATAGCTCCCCTTCTCCATGGGTTTGGAGATTTCACTAAATGGTCAGGGTCCCATGTGAGTTCTCAATACTCTGTTCTGCTGGACACTCATGACAAACAACCTTCTCAATCAGGGCTGCCCCCCTCTGTGACATAATAATGACGAACTGTGGATTCTATGCAATTCACTAAGTATGCCAGTGTAATTCTATTCTTCCGCTCTCATTAGGAAAACTTAAGGGAATGCAAGGTAGTGAGAAGACATTATTATGTGAAGAATCTTCAATCTGCTCTAACTTATAAATAAGCACTAACCTTTCATGCCCTTGAATATTATGATTATTAACAAATTACTGGCAATACACCTCACAGCTATAGGCACACAGCAGTCTATTGAGTTGACCACCCAGAGGCTGAAAACTGCCTGGATTCCAGGAAGCCTAGGATCTAGCTTAGAGCATTAGCTCATGCAGCACCCTTAGCTTGGCTCTGTACCTGTCTCTCCATCTTTTGATGCTGTTGAGACTGCTGGGCCTAGCCTTTGGGCTGGTGCTTGAGCCTGATGCACTAGCATTGGCTGCTGGATCTTGCTTGATTGCCTTACTATGCTCACTTTCCTTTGGCTGCAGGGATGTGCTGTTGGCACATCGGAGATCATCAAAACAGTGTGAGATTTCCAGAAACTTGTTTAAGGAACTGTTGAAAGAGCAGGGAGTATTTAACTTGGAGAAGGGAAATGAAGGGAAAGCATGGCAGTGGTCTTCAAATTTTTGAAGGCCTGACATGACCCGGCTTGTTCCATTAGACAAGGATACAGAGGGCCAAATTCAGGTATAGAAGTTTGTTTTTCTGGAAGGCAAACTCGAGCTTAACAGGAGGAAGTCCTTGGCAATTAGGACTGGTCGCTGATAGACTAACTGTACTTGGAAGCAGCAAAATTGTTTCACTGTGGGAATTAGAAAATGCATGGTCAGGGGTAGACACAAAGGATTTCTGTACCTGTATATTCTGTTGAAGGTTCTTCCTTCAGGCTCTAGAAGTCTCTATTTCTAAAAACCTCTGTTTTCTCATACTTTAATAGCCCTATTTAGACTGTCACTCCAATCTGAGTTTACAGATCCACTTTCTCCCAGGGAGCTCAGCACTTCCCTGAAAGTTATTGAACTTCTTTTTATAATTTCTCTGCTTCAGTGGCTAGGATTTCTCTTTCTCGCATTGCAGGAGCATGCAAGTTGGCCCTAGAGATATTGTGCATCATATCAGATTTCACTTTCTGGGTGTTAGGTTATGTCTTGAAATATATCTCCTTCATACTAGCCTATGACCTTGCCTGCCTTAATTGCAGCTTTAACATGGGTTTACTCTCTAATGGGAACACTTGGAGGCCAGAGCAGGGGGTAAGGAGCCTCATCTTCCTACATCTCTCTCCCTCACCTGCCGAATGGGCATGCATTCTCCCACATCACTTCCACTCTCTCTGAGCCAGTAGGCTAAATTAAATAACATCAGTAACCTTGTAATTCTTTTTCATTAATTTTTAATTTTTCAAATACAGTTGGTATACAATATTATATTAATTCCAGGTGTGCAACATGGTGATTAGACATTTATATAATTTGCAAAGTAATCACCCCAATAAATCTAGTAACCCTCTGACACTATACATAGTTATTACAATATTATTGACTATACTCCTTATGCTATATTTTACATCCCCATGATTATTTTGTAACTACCAATTTGTACTTCTTAATTGTGTCCCCCATTTTACCCACCCGCATCCCTCCTCCCATCTGGCAACCATCAAAATATTCTCTGTATTTATGAGTTTCTTTCTGTTTTGTTTGTTTGTTTGTTTTATTCTTTAGATTCCATCTGTAAATAAAATCATATGGCATTTGTCTTTCTCTGTGTGACTTATTCCACTTAGCACAACACCCTTTAGGTCCATCTATGTTGTAGAAGATGGCAAGATTTCTTTTTATGGCTGAGTAATATTTTACTGTATCTATGTACCATCTCTTTTTTTATCTGTTCATCCATTAATGAACACAAAGGTTGCCTCCACACCTTGGCTATTGTTAATAATGCTGCAATGAACATATGGACTCACATGTCTCTTTGAGGTAGTGTTTTGGGTTTCTTTGAATAAATACTCAAAAGTGAGATTACTAGGTCCTTCTTCATCTCTTGGTTTAGCTTTTGTTTTAAAGTCTATTTCGTCTGTATAAGTATTGCTGCCTCAGCTTTGTTTGTTTCCATTTTCGTGAAATATCTTTTCCCATTCCTTTACTTTCCATCTGTGTGTGTCTTTTGATTTATTTATTTATTATTATTATTATTTATTATTATTTATGCTTACAGCACCTTGTCTTCCTAGGGTCTCCCATCCAAGTACTAACCAGGCCCTATTCTGCTTAGCTTCCAAGATCAGACACGGGGTTGTTCAAGGTGGCATGGCCGTAGACCATGGACCGTGGCTCCACTGGGGTGTGAACCCAGGACTTTCTGTGTATAAAGCAGATGTGCTAACCACTACACTATGGAACCAATCCATGTCTTTTGATTTTAAGTGAGTCTCTTGTAGGCAGCATATTTGAGTCTTGTTTTATTCATTTATCTATCTTTTGATTGAAGCATTTAATCCATTTACATTTAAAGTAACTGTTGCTAGATATGTTATTATTGCCATTTTACTTTTCATATTCTAAGTCTTTTTTTTTTCTTCTTCTTAAAAATGTCCCTTTAACATTTCTTGTAATACTAGTTTGGTGGTGATAAACCCCTTTAGCTTTTTCTTGTCTGGGAAGCTCTTTATTGGTCCTTCAACTTTAAATTGTAGCCTTGCTGGATAGAGTAGTCTTGGTTGTAAGTCTTTGCTTTTCATCACTTTGAATATTTCATGGCAATCCCTCTGGCCTGAAACGTTTCTGTTGAGAAATCATCTGATAGTCTTATGGGATCTCCCTTATAGGTAACTAACTGCCTTTCTCTTGCTGTTTTTAAGTTTCTCTGTTTGTCTTTAACCTGTGACATTTTAATTATGATGTGTTGTGGTGTGGGCCTCTTTGGGTTCATCTTGTTTGGGACTCTATGTGCTTCCTGGGCTTATATGTCTATTTCCTTCACCAGGTTAGAGAAGTTTTCCAACATTATTTCTTCAAAATGTTTTCAATTCTTTGCTCTTTCTCTTCTCCTTCTGGTACTCCTATGATGTGGATGTTGTTATGCTTGATATTGTTCTAGAGGCCTCTTAAGCTATCTTCAATTTTTTGAATTCGTTTTTCTTGTCACTGTCTTGATTGTGTATTTTCTGCTACCTTATCTTCTAAATTGCTAATTAAATCCTCTGCTTCATCTAATCTACTGTTGATTTCCTCTAATGTATTCTTCATTTCAGTTATTGTATTCTTCATATGACTGGTTCTTTTTTATGCCTTCTATCTCAATTTTAAGGTTTTCTATCTCTGTAAAAGTTCTCACTGAGTTCATATACTCTTCCTTATAACCAATGTTTTAAACTCTGCATCTGGTAGATTGCTTGTCTCCATTTTGTTTAGTGCATTTTCTGGAGCTTTGTTGTGTTCTTTCATTTGGGACATGTTTTTTTTTTTTGTCCTATTTTGGCTGCTTTCCTATGTTTGTTTTATGTATTATGTAGGGCTCCTATGTCTCCAGTCTTAGTAGAGTGGCCTTATATTGTAGGTGTACTGTGGGGCTCACTGGCACACTCTTTCCTGGTTACTTGAGCCAAGCGCTTCAAGTATGTCCCTTGTATAGGTTGCGTGTGCCCTCTTGATGTAGTTGAGCCTTGGTTGCTGTTTGCACATCAGTAAGAAGGGTTGACCCTCAGGCTGATTGATTGTGAGGACTTACCAGGGAAGGGCTATACCTCTGGAGCAGGAATTGCTTTAGCAGGGCTCTTGTGCATACCCAGTCTGTTCTTTGGGCTGATTGTCCTTGGATGCAGCCCCAGGTGGTGCTCTGGCTTGGGGCAAAGCTGGCCATCAGCACGCCAATATTGGGGCCTCCTGGGAGGCCCCTTGCAACAGGCCAAGTTCTCAGTTGCAGCCTATGCTCTTCCCAGGGCCACCTGGCATGAGCAATCCACAGATGGCCACCACCTGCACTAGGGTTAGAGGTGCCTATGGAGGCCAACCCATAAACCAAAGCTGGTGCTGCTAGTGCCAGGCTGCTTAGCAAGAGGTACGGGGCACGCTGAGGCCAGTTGCTGCTTGTTTGGGTTTTGTGAACCTTTGAGAGATTTTAGGAAAGTCTGTAGCATGAGCCAAGACAGGCCATTTATATGGAAAAGCCACTGGAAGCAGCTCAGGTGGACCTGCAAATTGGGTGGGATGAGGTTTCAGGGAATCACCAGGGTGGGCAAACAGTGTTAGCCCGGTTGATGGTGACTCAGATGTGGTGGCAGCTTGCATCTACATGCCGGAAGGGGCAAGAGCTTAACAAAGAAACAATGGTTTCTACAAGCACATTGGTCTGGGATAAAGTTGCCTCTCCAGCCCTCACCCTGAAGCCAGACAACTCAATTCCTCCCCATATGTCCCTGGCGCTCTTCAAGCACCTGCCCCAGCACTGGAGCTCAGAGTGATTGAGTTTGTCAGTGAGTAAGTTCATGCATGGGCCCTTTAAGAGGCATTCCAGTCACCCTTCATCTCACTCTGCCATGATCTCTGCTGGTTTTCACAACCAGATGTGGGGACTTCTCTTCCTAGGACTGGAACCCTGGTCTGGGGAACCTGGTGTGGGGCTGGGATCCCTAGCTCCTCTGAAGTGGGGGGAAACCTTGCAGCTGAGATAGCACTCCCAATTTTTAACTGCCATATGCGGGTGTGGGACCAGTCCGTTATGCTTCTTCATTTCTCTTGCCAGTGTTCTGTAGGAGGTAGCTTCTTCTGTGTGTCCTTAGTTGTAGGAATTCTGTTTAACTAGACTTCAGGAAATTTTCAATGACAGTTTTTTTGTAGTTTAGTTGTAATTTTGATGTGGTTGTGAGAGGAGGCAAGCACAGCATTTACCTTCCGCCATCTTGACCAGAAATCACCTTATAATTCTTAATGTTCCAAAGCACAGAACTATGACATGTGTCATAGTGTGGAGATCTCATTTTGTGTAAAATATATCATGTTTCATGTTGCATCATATTGTGGGTAGTTATAACTTTTTATTCTTTGGGAAAAGGGACAATATATTTCAACAATGAAAAGGGCATGTCACACAGAATGCCCCTCCATGCCATGGTACCAAGGACCTGTGACTTTTAACAAGGGACCTATGAGAGACTTCCCGGGTTCCTCAAGTATCCTCTCCAATGTGTTCCAGGAACACCTTGTCTCCCCTTATTATAGGGCTCCTCACACTGCATGGTGCTTGCAAGTTCAACTGTTCCTTTGACAACGTGTGGTAATCCCAGTACCTATAGGTAATAAACCTATACTTGCTAAATTAAATTAAAAGGCTTATAAGCAGAGATCAATAGTGTTCCCATTTGGTTCACTTTAAAATATCTGCTAAAAGAATAGTTACAGCTAAAAAGGAATTTTGAAGCCCAAGCCCCTCATTTTGAAAAGTGGAAGTTTGAAACTTAGAAAGACAAGTATGGCCTGCTGAGCCAGTACTTAACCCCTGGTCTACCAAAGGCCAGTGTAGTCCCTTTCCATGGTGCTCTGCATCTCACCTTAATCACATGTTTTCTCCCTTTATTTCCAGCCTTGTTAACTTTGTGTGCCACACCTGCTTCAAGAGGCAGGAGAAGCTCCATCACTGTGGGCAGTGCAAGTTTGCCTATTACTGTGACCGTACCTGCCAGAAGGATGCTTGGCTGAACCACAAGAATGAGTGTTTGGCCATCAAGAGATATGGGAAGGTGCCCAATGAGAACATCAGGTCAGAGCTGGGACCTGGGGTAATGTATGGGATCCCCAGATGTCAGGTGTGGGGGTGGGGGGTGGCAGTGGCAGCATTCCCAGGTCCTAGGAAGCTGGGCTGAGTGCAAATCAGGACAGAGCCTCAAAGAGACTGAATATGGTCACTTCCATGAACTCCCTTTAAGTTTAGGAGCTCATCTCAGAGGGAAAATGAGGTGTCTACCTAAAGCAGTGGTCCAAACTGCAGACACTGCAGATTCATTCTGTATGTCTCCCCAATGTTTAATTAAAAAATTGATCTTCCAATGTTAAAAAATTGGAATATTTCACATTTAAAAAATTAGGTTTTCTGGCCTTTCTTGATAAAAAAAAAAAAATCTAAAAACTTGGCAAAATGACCTAGAGCCCAATAGCATCTGCCCCCTTTACAAAATACTGAGCTTTTCTAGTAATCACAGCTCCACCAGTTCAGGTGGTTGTACATGCAACCCTCTGCACTCATTCCACCTGAAAGGCACTTGCATTTGTAATAATCAGTGGCCTCCCCAGGTGACCATCACCAGAAATCTCAGGGCTAACACTTGGGGAGCCCCAGTTCAAGAGCTCGACCAGGTCAAGGCCTGCCACTAGGCTGCAGGTAAGTGCTTATGAAGCCTGTAGAGGAGAGCAGAAGAGAAGGGGATGATGAAGTTGGGATCATTTTCACTGTGTGTGTAGGATGTAAAGTTAAAATGCAGAATCATCATGTGCTAGTACTTTTTAGGAAATTACAAAATGAAATGACTCAGTCAGCCTCCCCACCCGCCACAGTTCCATCTATTGAAATCCTACTTCTTTTTTTGTACTTTCACATGCAATAGTATGTATGTATGTATGTATGTATGTATGTATGTATGTATGTATGTGTATGTATGTATGTATTTTTAATTTCAGCTTTATTGAGGTATAATTGACATAAGATTGTAAGATATTTGAAGTGTGTGACATGGTGATTTGATATACATGTACATTGTGAAAGGATTCTTCCCATCTTGTTAATTGACACATCTATCACCTCACATTTATCTTTTTTATGTGTGTGAGAACATTTAAGTTTACTCTTAGTAAATTTCAAATATACTGTACAGTGTTATCAATATAGTCATCATGTTTTAAATTAGATCCTCAGAACTTATTAATCTTATAACTAAAATTTTGTACACTTTTATCAACTTCTCCCTATTTTCCCCAACTACCAGCCCCTGGCAAACACTTTTCTTCTCTCTGATTCTATAAGTTTGACCTTTTTTTTTTTAAGATTCCACATATAAATAATACCATACAGTATTTGTCTTTCTCTTTCTGGCTTGTTTCACTTAGCATAATGCTTTCAAGTTTCATCCATATTATCCCAAATGGCAGGATTTTCTTCTTTCTCATGACTGAATAATATTCCACTGCATATGTATATATCTCATATCTTCTTTGTTCGTCTGTTGATGGACCCTTAGGTTGATTCCATGTATTGGCTATTGTGAATAATGCTACAGTGAACATAGGAGTGCATGTATCTCTTTGATATCTTAGTCTTTAAGGCCCAAAGCAAATGTCACCTCTTGTGATAGGAGCTCACTCCCTTTAACTGCACAGTCCCTGTTGGTAATTTCTTCTGATATTAAATTGAAATCTGTCACCTATTAGTCTCCACTCTCTGAGTTTTGTGACCATTTCCCTAAAATTAGGAGGGAGTAGACACATTACCCCGAGTCTTATTTTCCCTAGTACTGTCCTGGGCTCTATATGGGGACATCTTGGTTCTCAGGTACCTGGGGTCCCCAGCAGGGCATCTTTGTAGAAATAACTCTGTGATCCAAATGAAAGGAGAAAAGAGCCTGTGTTTTACCAAGGGAGTCCCTCTTCAGAGATGGAGTCTGCCCTAGGCCACCAGCCCCTTCCAGGTGCCTGGTCAGCCTGCAGTCAGAGAATGGCAGAGGGTTTCCAGTGTCCCCTGGTTACAAGCATCATCTTGTGAGTATGGGCTGCCTAGAAGTTAATGAAGGAGGCCTCCTTGCCCTCAGGATTAAGGACACCCCTCTGTCTCACACCCAAAGCCCTGTGCTCTCCTGAGTTCCATCTTGTCCCTCTTGCTACCCCTTTTTCTCCTCCAGAACCATCTGTTCTAGCCAGGCCCGGCCCCTCCCTGCTTCTTGCTTATGCCATGCCCGTGGCTGTATCTAGACCTTTGCTTATACTGTTTCCCCACCTAGATTTTCTTCTCCATCTTCTATCTAATCATTAAGAATGTAAATAAGTTCACACATGATGTGAAATCCTTTGTTTTCCAAATAACTCTGGAAACTAGCATGACAGGGAATATGTATTATCTTCACTTTACTGGCTCTAATCATTAAAAAATGTAAATAAGTTCACACATGATGTGAAATCCGTTTTCCAAATAACTCTGAAATTAGCATGGCAGGGAATATGTATTATCTTCACTTTACTGGCTCTAATCATTAAGAATGTAAATAAGTTCACACATGATGTGAAATCCTTTGTTTTCCAAATAACTCTGGAAATTAGCATGGCAGGGAATATGTATTATCTTCACTTTACTGGCCCCTAAATAGGTTCAGGGAGATCAAGTGACTTGCCCAGGGTCATGCCATAAGAAGTGGAAACAGGCGTGAACTCAGGTCATTAGACTTCATCTCCAATGCTCATCTCAGCTATACTGTCAGGAGACCCCGGCTGCCATAGCTCATGGTGTCCCTAGACCCCTTCCATGGTCTCCTAGACCCTACATGACCTGGCTTTTGCCCACCTCTCCACCTTTATTTGCTCTCCAGTTCTCGCTTCCTGTGGTCCAGCCACCTTGGCCTTCTTGCTGTTTCTCCATCATGCCAAGCTCATTCCTTCTTCAGAAGCTTTATACTCTCTGCTCTTTCACCATCTGCACAGACCTGGCTCCATCTCTTCAGTCTACTTTCAGCTCAAGTGTGCCTCCCTCTTGCCACTTCCCCTGATTCCCTTGGCTCCTCCGCCACCCTGTGCCCCTCATTATCATGTTATCCTTTTTTCTGTAGCACTTAACACTAGTTTAAATAATTTTTTTCAATTAATCTTTTTTAAAAATTTTACCTGACATTCAATATTATTTTATATTAGTTTCAGGTACAGCATAGTGGTTAGCCTATTAGTCACTTGGCACTATACATAGTTATTTAACTTATTTAACTTAGCATAATATCCTCTAGGTACATCTGTGTTGTCAAAAATGGTAAGATTTCAATTTTTATGTGTGAGTAATATTCAATTGCATATATTTGTACCAAATTTCCATATCCAATTGTCTGTTAACAGATGGCATTATGCCATCTGTTAATGGGCAAGCACTTAGATTACTTCTATATCTTGATTACTTTAAGTAGCACTGCAGTGACAGAGGGGTGCATATATCTTTTCAAATTAATGTTTTGGATTTCTTCAGATAAATATCCAGAAGTGGAATTGCTGGGTCATAAGGTAGTTCTTTCTTCAATTTTGTGAGGAAACTCAAAATTGTTTTCCACAGAAGCTGCAGCAATTTGCAATCCCACCAACAATGCACGAGGCTTCCCTCTTCTCCACATCCTTGCCAACAATTGTTGTTTGTTAATTTATTAATAATAGCCATTCTGATGGGTTTGAGGTGATATCTCATTGTGGATTTAATTTGCATTTCTCTTATGATTAGTGACGTAGAGAATCTTTTTGTGTCTATTGGTCATCTGTATGTCCTTTTTGGAGAAATTTCTACTCAAATCTTCTGCCCATTTTTTAATTGGATTGTTTTTGTTTCTTTAATGTTAGGTTGTATGAGTTCTTTATATATCTTAGATATTAACCCCCTATCAGATCTATCATTAGCAAATATCTTCTCCCATTCAGTAGATAGTCTTTTTGTTTTGTGGATGGCTTCCTTTGCTGTGCAAAAAATTTTAGTTCGATGCACTCCCATTTGTTTATTTTTTTCTTTTGTTTCCCTTGCCTGAAGAGATATATCAGAGAAAATATTACTAAGAGCAATGTCAGAGAGTTTACTGCCTGTTTCCTTTTAGGAGTTTTATGGTTCAGGTCTTACATTTAAGTCTTTAATCTATTTTGAGTTTATTCTTGTATATGGTATAATAAAGAGATCCAGTTTCATTCTTTTGCACATATGTGTCCAGTTTCCCCAACACCATTTATTGAAGAGACTCTTTTTACCTTGCTGTTATTCTTGCCTCCTTTGTCATAGATTAATTGACTACATAGGCATGGGTTTATCTCTGGGCTCTCTGTTCTGTTCCATTGATCTATATATTTGTTTTTATGCCAGTACCGTGCTGTTTTGATTACTATAGTCTTGTAATATAGTTTAATATCAGGTAGTGTGATACCTCCAACTTTGTTCTTTCTTGAGATTGCTGTGGCTAATTGGGGTCTTTTGTGGTTCCATATACATTTTAGGAAAAATGTCATTGGTATTTTGATAAGGATTGTACTGAATCTATAGATTGCTTTGGATATTGTGGTAATTTTAACAATATTAATTGTTCCATCCATGCGCACAGTATATGTTTCCATTTATTTGTATCTTCTTCAATTTCTTTTTCTAATTTTTTATAATTTTATGAATACAGATCTTTGGTTAAATTTATTCCTAGGTTTTCTTTTCTTTCTTTCTTTTTTTTTGCAATTGTAAATGGGATTGTTTTCTTAATTTCTCCTTTTGATAGTTCATTATTGGTATATAAAAATGCACCCTATTCCTGAATACTGATTTTGTAAACAGCTACTTTACTGAAGTAATTTATCAACTCTAATAGTTTTTTTGGTGGACTCTTTAGGGTTCTCTAAATGTAGTATTATGCTATCTGCAAATAATGACAGTTTTACTTCTTTCTTTCCAATTTGGATGGCTTTATTTTTTTTCTTGTCTGATTTCTGTGGCTAGGATTTGCATGCTGTGTTGAACGGAGGTGAAGAAAATAGACATATTTGTCTTGTTTCCGATCTTAAAGAAAAAGCTTCTAGCTTTTCATTGTTGAGTATGATGTTAGCTGTATTTGTCATATATGGTTGTTGTTATGTTGAGATGTGTTCCCTCTATTCTCACATGGTGAGAGTATTTATCATAGATGGACATTGGATTTTGTCAAATACTTCTTCTGTATCTATTTATATAGTCATATAATTTTTATCTTTCATTTTGTTTACGTGGTTTATCACGTTAATTGATTTATAAATGTCAGACCAACCTTGTATCCCAGGAATAAATACCACATGGTATATGATATTTTTAATGTACTGCTAAATAAAGCTTACTAATATTTTGTTGAGTTTTGCATGTCCATTCATGAGAGATCTTGGCCAATAATTTTCTTTTTTTTGTAATATCTCTGTCTGATTTTGAAATCAGTGTAATGTGGCCTCATAGATGAGTTTGGGAGCCTTCCTTCCTCTTGAATTTTTTTGGAATAGTTTGAGAAGGATAGGCGTTAATCTTTCTTTGAAGCCAGTTAGTCCAGGACTTTTGTTTGTAGGGAGGTTTTTGATTACTGACTTGATTTAGTTTGTAATAATCCATCTGTGCAGATTTTCTGTTTCTTCCTGAATCAGTGTTGGAAGATTGCATGTTTCTGAGAATTTATCCATTTCTTCCAGATTGTCCAATTTGTTGGCATATAACTATTTGTAGTATTTTCTTTCTTTCTTTTTTTATATTTATTATTATTTATGCCTACAGCACCTGGTCTTCCTAGATGGTCTCCCATCCAAGTACTAACCAGGTCCGACCCTGCTTAGCTTCTGAGATCAGATATCAGTCTTGTTCAGGGTGACATGGCCGTAGATCATGGACTGTGGCTCTACTGGGGTGCGAACCCAGGACCTCCTGTGTAAAGCAGATGTGCTAACCACTACACTATGGAACCGCGTCTTGTAGTATTTTCTTATAATTTTTGTATATCTGTGGTGTCAATTTTCACTGCTCTGCTTTCATTTCTGATTTTATTTATTCAGATCCTCTCTCTTTTTTTCTTGATGACTCTGGTTAATGGTTTATCAATTTTGTTTATCTTTTCAAAGAACCAATTCTTGGTTTCATTAAGCTTTTATATTGATTTCTTAGACTACATTTTGTTTATTTCCACCCTGATCTTTATTATTTTCTTTCTTCTACCCACTTTAGGCTTTTCTTGTTCTTCTTTTTCTAGTTCCTTTTAGGCGTAAGGTTAAATTGTTGATTTGAAACTTCCTTTTTGAGACAGGGCTGTATTGCTATGAATTTCCTTCTTAGAACTGCTTTTGTAGTGTCCCATAAATTTGAGGTCGTTGTATTTTTATTTCATTTATTTCAAAGTATTTTCTGATCTTTTCCTTCATCTCATTATTAACCCATTCATTGTTTAGTAGCATGTTATTTAGCCTTCATGTGTTTGTGTATTTTTTAGTATTTTTCTTGTGATTGGTTTCTAGTTTCATTCTACTGTGGTCAAAGAAGATGCTTGATATGATTTGTTTTCTAAAATTTACTGAGACTTGTTTTGTGTCCTAACATGTGGTCTATTTTGGGAAATGCTCCATGTGCACTTGAGACGAATGTATATTCTGCTGCTTTGCAGTGAAGAAAATCCAATATCAAGGAAATCCATCTGATCAAGTCTGTTATCTAAAGATGCTATTTCTTTGTTGATTTTCTGTCTGAAAGATCTGTCTATTGGTGTCAATGGAGTGTTCCAGTCCCCTAATATGAGTGTATTACTATCAGTCTCTCCATTTAGGTTGGTCAGTATTTGCTTTATATATTTAGGTGCCCCTATGTTTGGTACATAAATGTTTACGAGTTATATCCTCTTTGTTGGATTGATCATTTTTTCATTATGTAATGTCATTCTTTATCTCTTATTAAACCCTTTGTTTTAAAGTCTATCTTGTGTGATATAAGTATTGCTACTTCAGTGTTTTAAAATTTCCATTTGCACGAAATATCTTTTTCCTTTCTTTTACTTTCAGTCTGTGTGTGGTTTTTTTTTTCTTCTTTTTTTTCTTTTTTAATTTGAAGTGTGTTTCTTGTAGACAGCATATGTATTGGTCTGGTTTATCTTATCCATTCAGCCATACTATATCTTTTGATAGGAACATTTAATCCATTTAAGTGATTATTGATAGATGTGTAGTTATTTACATTTTATTATTTACATTTATGTTCTTTTTTTCTCCCACTTCTTTTTGAAGAAGTCCTTTCAACATTTCTTATAATACTAGCTTGGTGGTGATGAACTCCTTTAGCTTTTGTTTTGGTCTGGGAAGCACTTTATCGGTCCTTCAATTTTAAATTGAAGCCTTGCTGGGTAGAGTAGTCTTGGTTGTAGGTCTTTGCTTTTCATCACTTTGAATATTTTGTGGCAATTCCTCTGGACTGCAACGTTTCTGTTGAGAAATCAGCTAATAGTCTTATGGGATCTCCCTTGTAGGTAACTAACTGCCTTTCTCTTGCTGCTTTTAAGTTTCTCTGCTTGTCTTTAACCTTTGGCATTATGATATGTCTTGATTTGTGCCTCTTTGGGATCATCTTGTTTGAGACTCTGTGCTTCCTAGGTTTGTAGGTCTATTTCTTTCACCAGATTAGGCAGGTTTTCTATTATTGTTACTTCAAATAGGTTTTTAATTCTTTGCTCTCTCTCTTCTCCTTCTGGCACACTTGAAGGTGTCCCAGAGGTCCTTTAAACTATCCTCGTTTAAGATATTTTTCTTTTTTCTTTTCTGATTGTGTGTTTTCTGAGACTTTATCTTCCAAATCACTGATTTGATCTTCTGCTTCATTTAATCTGCTGTTGGATTCTTCTAGTGTATTCTTAATTTTGGTTATTGTATTCTTCATTTCTGACTTTTGTTTTTATGGTTTCTGTGACCTTTTTAATGCTTACTATCTCTTTGTTGAAGTTCTTACTACATTCCTTGAACATGTTTATAAGTAGTGTTTTGAACTCTGTATCTGGTAGATTTCTTGCCTCCATTTCATTTAGCTCTTTTTATGGTGTTTTGTCCTTTTCTTTCATTTGGGACATGTTTCTTTGTCTCATTTTGGCTGCCTCTCTGTGTTTGTTTCTATGTATTAGGTAGATCTGCTATGTCTCCTACTCTTGACAGGGTGGCCTTAGGTAGTAGGTGGCCTGTAGGGCCCAGTGGCTCCGTCTCCCTGATCACCTTGAGCCTGATGTTTCAGGAGTGTCCCTAGTGTGGATTGTGTGTGCCATTCTGTTGTAGCTAAGCCTTGCTTTCTGTTGGCATGTCAGTGAATGGGAATGACCCTCAGACTGACTGTCTGTGAGGATTGGCCATGATCACAGCCTATAAGCTGCTGTAAGGAAGCTTACCCTGTGGAGTGAGATTCACCGTAGTGGGCTCTAGTGCTTGCCCAGACCACCCTTTGGGTGTGATGCTTGTAGAGCTAATTGGGTGGTGCTCTGCTGTTGTCTGAAGCTGGCCTCCAGGTGTATCAGTTCTGGGGCCTCTTGGGAGGGGCTCTTATGCAGTCCATGGTCAGCCATTACCTGTCACCAGCTGGGGCTACCTGGTAAAACTACAAAATGATCTGTAGTTCCTTGCTGCCTCTGCTGGACTTGGAGACTTGTGGGAGTAGGCACTCTGTGAACCAAGGTTGGTTGCCACCAGTATTGAGACTTGGGCAGCTCAGCAAAATGCTCAGGGCACCCTGAGGACCGCCGCCACCTGCTGGGTGCCTGTAAGTCTCAGCCATTGAAAGAGCTTCTGGCAGTATGTGAGTTGGGTGTGGTAGAGTCTCAGGGATTCATGGGGAGTGGGAAGGGTGGTTAGTGGTGTTCACCAGCTTAATGCAGATTCAGGTTTGGTGCCAATGCCTGGACTGGGGACACTCAGCAAAAGGCTCAGAGCACACCAAGGCCAGCTGCTGCCTCTCTGGGTTTGGGGACCTCCAACAGTTGTCTCAGAAAGACTGCAGTGAGGCCTGGGCTTGCTGCCCAATGGCAAATGTGTCTCAGGTGGCGCACGAGCCAAGGCCAGCTCCTTGCTACTGAAAGAGCCTCCTGCAGTTTGTGGGCCCCGGCTGGCTGCCTGCTGCCAACAGTGCCTCCAGTGGTATGCAAATTCAGTGGGGCAGGATTCCAGGGGATCACCAGGTCTGAGTGGGCAGATTTTACCAGGCCAATGGACATACATATTTGGTTGTGTGGGGAAAGGGTTCAACACAGGAATGGTGGAGCCCTCACATAGGCTGCATGGGAGGATGGCTCAACACAAGGACAATCATGGCTGTACCTTCGGCCCTCACTATGAAGCCATACAACTCAGTCTCTCCTTGTATGTCTCTGGCACCTCTCAAGCTGCTGTCCCTTCACTGGAGCCCTGAGTAAGTGCCTATGAATGAGTGAGTCTGTGCTCAGGTCCTTTGGGTGGATGCCTGGGTTTCCAACAGCCTTCTATCTCTCTCTGACAGATGGAATCCCCTGTTTTTCAGTCAGATATTATGAGGGCTCCTCTTCCTGGCACTGGTTCTCTGGGCTGGGGAACCTGGTGTGGGGCTGGGGCTTCTCACTCCTTGAGAGAATCTCCAAAGCTGAGGCATCTCTCCCATTTCTCAACTGCCATACATAAGTGTGGGGCCAGCCCATTTCATGTCTCCATCCCTCCTACCAGTCTTGATGTAGCTTCTTCTTTATATCCTCAGTTGTAGGACTTCTGTTAAGTTAGTCTTAGATGTTCTCTGGGTTGATTGTTCTATAATTTAGATGTATTTTAACGTGGTCATGAGAAGAGGCAAGCGCAGTGTTTACCAACCTTGCCTTCCTGCCTGCTCTTTCAAAACATGGTAATTATAGTTAACCTAAATGTTCTTTTTAACATGTCTCCCCCACTATAAGAAGCTTCATGATAGAAGAAATTCTATCTGTCTAGAATCTTGGGCCTGACACTGTACCTGACAGGTATTTGGCACTCAGTCATTGTTCGTAGAATGAATGAATGCGGTGTAGCCTCCTTAACATTGTCTCTCTCCACAGGCTGGCTGCACGCATCATGTGGCGGGTGGAAAGAGAGGGTACTGGGCTCACAGAGGGCTGCCTGGTCTCCGTGGATGATCTGCAGAACCATGTGATGCACTTTGGGGAGGAGGAGCAGAAGCAACTGCAGATGGATGTGGACACTTTCTTGCAGTACTGGCCACCCAAGAGCCAGCAGTTCAGCATGCAGTACATCTCGAACATCTTTGGCGTGGTATGATTTTTCATAAAGTGGAGGTGGAGTGGGACAAAAGTTGGGATTGTCCAACTAAGAAGTATTCAGATACTTCAAGGCCAGAGTGGGGAGTGGGAACCAAAAGAAGGACTAGAGAGAGATAGAGCCCTAATATGAACAACTGTCATCCAGTTCTCTGTCCTTCTGGTCTTGCTTACTATAAGGTCATTCCTGCCCTATCTGAAGTTGGCATCCCAACACAAACTTTCCATTTTCTCTGAATGGTAGATTTGGATGGTATTTTGCCTACTTGTTTATCTGCACTTCCTATATTTTCTCCTTTCCATATTGAAAACAAAGACCCAATTACCATCCCTTCTTGACCATTAGTCACTTTGAAAATAAGACCCTTTCTTTTGCCAGATTTGATGGGCAGGAAAATGGGGAGGCTGAAGAAGTGAGTATGGAAACCAGAGAGAGGAGAATAAGGGCTTTTTGGAGGGTGCTACCTTGGAGCAACAAAGCCAAACTTCTTGCAGCTGTGACAGTCCAGGAGGTGGGGGTGGGAGCCCTGAGGATCAGCAAGCTCAGGCCTTGGGCTATGGAGGTAGAGGTCTTCCATCTGGTGAGCCCAGCCCCTTCTGTGGTGCTGGTGAGTGGGCTGAAGTTGGGGGTTATTGTAAGAACAACAGCATGATTACACTCAATATCTCTTGTGTCCTTACCATGTGCCACTGCTTCTGTAATAGAGTTCTACAGAGAAACAAAACCAACACTCTATCTATCATCTAACTTACTTTCTTTCTTTCTTTCTT